>NC_053168.1:112414130-112715783 GCF_016835505.1 Polypterus senegalus
TGCATCACATATTGCACGAGTCAGTACAGAGAAAGGCATGAAATAAAAGAAAGGTTAAGGGAATGTCCAATTTTCAGGCTATGTGGAAGTTGTATGGACATTCTATTTAGTTCAGTGCAGTCCAGTCCATTCCTGTACAGCATGTGACAATCATCAAGGTTCCTATGGGTATTTAGTGCAAGCCTCCAGGGGCATCCGCTTGCAAACACCGCCTTCTACCCGCATAAAAGTGCACCTCAATGGCCTTTTCAATGAATTACCTGCTGCAATGCACATTTCACTCAACCTCAGGTTCCAAAGAACACTCCGGTCACAGACAAGCGGGAAATATTTCATCAGTTAACTGAATAGCACCGATTATCGAGTAGTTTCTATGCAAAGGCTGAAAACACGTGCCAGTCGGTCCGGGCGCCTAATTTCTGCCATATAGGCGAGTCATGAAGTGACTTCATTCTAGTCTGTACTTAGGAAAAGCTGACGTGGGGACAGCGAGCACTTACCTCCACTCCTGCAGAGCCGACTTGGGGACGAACCCCTCAATATTTCCGCCTTTCGGTCGTTAAGCTCCCGTTTCCTCTCTCTATATAGATCCCAGTGTAAAACAAGTCGCGAACGCGCGTCCAGGGCTAATCCGTTACTCCCAGGTCTTCAATAAAAGAATAAGTATAGCAAGCAAACTCCCGCACAGGTATATATCCAGTGAGTGGCTAGCTTCGGGAGAGGGCAGGGGGGGAGTGGGGGTAGCCCCCCGGTTGGCTACTTTCTCGCACACCAGACCGATGAAAGTACAGAGTGTTATTGTAAGGTTTCTAAATCCGCTTGGGAGCCGAGCGGCTAGGCGCTGAGCAACCGCAGTGAAACAGAGCCTCTTTTTTTTAAATACAGCCCATCCCACTAAATGTTGCCGATTAAAGCTGCGTACTCTGTCCAGTTCGGTGGGTCCTACTGCCCCGGCCTGGCCCTCCTCCGCCCAGCCGGACCCTGCCGGTGAAGCTTTTCCAAATAGTGATGCTGACGCTGCTGGAGCGGCACTGACTCTTCTCTCCCCAGTGTAAGTGTGTGTGCGTGCGCGTCTCTCTCTCTCGCTCGCTCGCTCGCTCGCTAGCACACCGGCCCACCCCCTTTGCTAGCGTCAACCAACCCGGAAGCGCAAAGGCCTCCCGCCACTACGACAACAGCAGACGGCAGTGCGCCACCGACATCAGCATTAAAGTCAGAGCGGCATTCACTGTTGCCCACCATCTTGAAACAGTCGCTGAATTATTGTTTTATGCTGCAATCGTTTATTTTAAATGAAATTCCAAAGAGCTATGCTTTCCTAAAATTAATACTTTTTTTAAAATATTTAAAATCATATGGAATATTTTGTCTCAGTTTATCATAAGCTTGTGTAATCTATAATTTTTGAATTCCAAACTCAAGTTTTATTTATTCATTTATTCTTTTTAGATCTGATTCAAGCAGTCATGGGAGCAAGTCAAAAGCCAGCAAATCAATCACAGAGATTACTCATACACTCACCTACACTGCACAAATTTAGCACAACTAGTTAACCTAACATGGTTATCTTTGGAGGAGAAAACAAAAACACACACTCGCATACACTATTTTTCAAAAGATTGGGGTCACCCAAAAATGCTCATTTTTTGATAGGAATTGATACCTTTTATTATCAAGGTACAATTAAATTAATTTCAAAATATAGCCTGCACAGTTTTTTCACTGGCTCTGCTTCAAACTGCTCACCTGAGTTCAGTGACAACTCAATCTGCCACAGTTTTTCCCAGTTTCAAGAGCTGGAAGCTCCACCAGTGTTCATGCTCCCAGGCCAATGAACCTTAGCAGATGAAGAAGTGGTCGTGGAGAGGTAGCAGTCTCTCATCTGTCTTCCCACATGTACTGCTGCTGCAAACAGCATTCCACATCCTGGATCTCAAACTCGAGATTCTCCAGCAACACTTCAAGAAGAGTCAAGCATGTACTTTTTAGGTTTTTGCAGCTCTTGGTGCTTTGATAAGTTGGAATGTCGGTCTTCTTTTTGTCCTAGTCTTTGCATCAAATGACAGAATGGATTTGTTTGCTCTTAACATGACTCTTTTAGGTCACTCTCAATCCTTAAAAGGACTGCCACACTAGACAGAATTCTGTTTGCAACATTGCAGGTTTGCCATACAGTAGGTATACCTGCCACTTGCTTTGAAGCTGCTGATTTTTTCATGATGGAGTGCCAGCTCCAGTTCAATGGCTGATGCAATGTATCAGTGTTGCTACAGTACAATAGCTTCATATAATAGAATTAGTAAAACAGCATCATATGCTGTAGCTCTAGGCACTGTCCTAATTTAGGATGTAGATGGACTCTGGAAAGAAGCTCCTCCTCAGTCTCTCTCAGCTGGACTTAAGGCAGCAATAGCATTTTCACTGACTTTATCCAAGCATATTGACCCTTTGGTGAAGCAGGCATGACAACATCCTTACCACCTCAGACACGTCAATGATTTGAAGCTGCTCTCACAAACATTAAAGAAATTCTACACACCCACCACTAAAAGCATCTTGACAGAAAGCATTCCTGTCTGTTTTGAGGACTGCATGCAGCAGGACTGCAAGACTGAACACATCACTGGGTGTGTACTTGATAATGTCTAGGACATCTAGATTTAGCAATGTCACACCAGGCAAAGAATATTACTAGTGATACCAGCCATCCCAACAAGGCCTTTGTTAAAAATATCCTGGTCAGTTATGGATGGAAAACACATTAAAAGAGTTTGTGTTTCACTTGGCTAAACAGCTGTCAGTGGTCACTGTATGCTATACAAACTCACACATACTTTAGACATTTCTATACCAACACACGTAGACAGTTCTATACCAATGCATTAACCAGAATGTGTGTGTTGTTTCTTTGTTTGTACAGTATGCAAATTCACACTGTTGAGTCTCTGTCAAAGTTTGCAATTATACCCCTTTTGTACAGGGGGAGACCATGGGCTATTTCATTTGCAAAATTCTTAACTCGGGGAACTTTATTTATTGACGGCACCTTTGCTTTATTATGGAGTTGCCCCCAGGAGACATTTTTGTGATTTGGCATATGTATGCAAAGTTGCTCCCTAAATTTTTTGGGGGACCAAAATGTTTACCCCTGAGGAATTACTTAGTTATTGCACCTGCACTTTATTCTACCCCAAGGAGCCCCGGGTAGCCATGACACTATACATATAGTATACTGTATAATTGTCTGTGTGTAAGCCTATTAGGTTACATATGTTGTGTTTTTCTGCTGGTGTTTCAGTATTATGTTTTGTGCTTTACTTGCATGTTATTTTGTTTCATTTTCTGTTTTATTTGTAACAAATGTGTAGCATGTTGAGTTTTTCAATTGAAATGTGCTTTCTAAAAATAAAAAAAATAAAAAAACACAGATTTATTGCACTTTTGAGATCAATGCTCTGTTTTATTCTCATCTATAAGAATAAAAGTCTCTTGTAATGAAGAGAATTTCAGATAAGTAGACTTTGGTGTACATGACAAAATATGAATTAACATCTATCAATCACAACTGTGTTCATTCACCAGTGACCTCTAAATAATTCAGCTGAAAATGAGATAACATATACAAGTCCAGGGATATGCAAAACAATTCAAATCTGCATTGATATTTTGAAAGAAGTCAAAACTCACTCTCTCAAGTTCTTTGGAATACAGAAATGAGGAAAATCGGTTTGAGAATTGGGTCTAAATTTCAATCAGACTTTGATTGTTTTTTGATTGATAGATGGGCTGCAACATAAAAATTTGCTGCAACTGCTTTAGATGTGTTTAATTGTAGCATATAAATAAATGAAAAGGATGGTGCTCAGAATATTTTACTATTTTTAAACTGGATAACAATATAAATACAAGTTCGCTTAACCTTAGTATAGTTTTTACACCATCTGTAGGCGTATTCCGTTGTCACGCCTGTAGCTGTGAAGTATGAATAAACCAGAATCTGAGGATAGTTCGCTGTGTCTCAGAGCACAAGAGTGCCACACATCATAGAACTGAAGAGCCTTCCAATCTAATACAAAAGCAGAACTGCATACAATTTACTTAATAATCCTGTTAGCAAAAATACCTACAACAGAAAACAAATAAATATCATGGGTTACACGTGTTTTCTTACATAAAGCAAATGCTTTAGGCTATGGCATAATGTTCATTCAGACAACAGTCACAATTTAGTGAATATGTAAATTGAAAGTGGCAAGAAATTCAGAAAGTCAAATACTTAATCACAGTTGCTAAATGCTCCTGGGGAAAAGCTTTTTTTTTTTTTTTAATTTTCTAATTTTTTTTGTCTTTAATTGCATGGAAACTGCATTCCAATATCTGTTTAATGCAGGCAAAATCAATGGGATTGTTAACACTACTTGCCTACACAGTGGAGTAGCAAGGTAATAAAAAGACTTTGATGTTTTGTAAATGCTGTTTTGAAATAAACATACACTATTGAATGTTACAAATATTAAACTGGTCTATTGAATCATTTAGTATACAGAATTTGATGTCAATGAGTTGTGCCAATCAATATAAGAGGCCAGTATGTGAACCAAGAAGTCTAAAGTTTGCAGTTCAGTAGAGCTTTCACTGGGAGACCATTGCTGAACAACAAAGAAAGCATTAGATAAAAATACATGCTTGATACCAATATCTTCATCTATCTATCTATCTATCTATCTATCTATCTATCTATCTATCTATCTATCTATCTATCTATCTATCTATCTATCTATCTATCTATCTTTGTAACATTTAATGCTGTTGAGCCCTCAGAGTAAACACCCAGACCTATAATTGTGGGCAGGCTTCAGGGTTACATTCCCACCCAATGAGTCTGCTATGCCCATCCATTAATGATTTTTTTGAATGAGAAATTAATGTTTTTTTCCATTAAATGTATATGTATACCTGATAATTCATAAAGAATTAAGTTGCAGATTTTTTGATTGACAGAAACCATTCTTGCAAGTATGGTTTCATTTTCATATTGTTTGCTTAGTCGGCACTGGTGGTAACTTGTGTGTACATCAAAAGAACAATTACAGAATTGATACTAGGAAATGTTTGAAACCAACCCCCACTTTAGTTATTTACAAGAGTAGAAAATAACTTTCTTTTTCAATCTGGTAATGCAGTAGAAAAATGGTACATTGGAAGTGGTTATAAGGAAAAGTAGCATTATTCAGGTAATTAGTGTCCCCTGCATATACAATGAAAAGATGTCCAAGGTTTCAAAAAGCTGTAAGTGTTGGATTAAGAAACTAAAGTCAGTTTTCTTCTTTCTATATCAACATGGAATTTAATTTCATTCTTTATCAAGTCTTAATATAAACACTTTTGTTGTATAAGAGGTTACATTGCTTGACCTCTTTCCTGCTGCTAAGATTGTTCTTTAGGCCCTGAAGGTAAAAGATTTGCCTTACATGTGACCCTAAGACTGGGGGATGAAGAAGAAAGCACTTTTACTATGGTTCAATTTAAAGGGGATATTAGTCATCAACTGTATCAACCATCAAAAGGAAAATGTGTGTAAATATCAAAATTCCAAATCTGTCAAGCAAGGAGAGAGGCTTCCCTTGGTGCTGGGCTGGTGAGTTAATAATGTGGCAACACACATTTTTGTCTCCCCCCAAAGGAACAGTATGTCAAGAGGTTTGAAAGAGTGTTAGACAGAGTAATGATTATGAAGTTAGAAAATGTATGTATGTATAATGAATGTTGTTAGTGCATATGCACCACTAGTTGGGTTTGCAATGGGTGAGAAAGAAAATTTTTGGAGTGATGAACAGTGTACCCAAAGGACAGAAAGTGGTGACTGGAGCGGATTACAATGAGCATGCTGGTGAAGGGAACAGTGGAGATGAGGAGGTGATGGCTAGATATGGTGTCAAGGAGGAGAATGAAGAAGGTCAGAGGATAGTGGAGTTTGCCAAAAGGATGGACATGGCTGTGATGAATACGTATTTTAAGAAGAGGGAGGAACATAGGGTTTTGTATAAGAGTGGAGGAAGATGCACACAGGTAGATTAAATCCTATGCAGAAGAGTTGATCTGAAGGAGATTGAAGACTGCAAAGTGGTGGCAGGGGAAAGTGTAGTTAAGCAGCATAGGATGGTGGACTGTAGGATGACTTGGAAATCAAGAAGAGGAAGAGAATGAGGACAGAGCCAAGGATCAAATGGTGGAAGTTGAAAAAGGAAGACTGCAAGGTTGAGTTTAGGGAGGAGGTGAGACAGGCACTGGGTGACAGTGAAGAGTTACCAAACAGCTGGGAAACTACAGCAAATGTAGTAAGGGTGACAGCAAGGAGGGTTCTTGGCGTGACTTCTGGAAAGTGGAAGGAGGAAAAAGGAAACCTGGTGGTGGAATGAGGAAATACAAGAGAGTATACAGATGAAGAGGATGACAAAGAAGAAGTGGGATAGTCAGAGAGATGCAGAAAGTAGACAAGAGTACAAGGAGATAAGGCACAAGGTGAAGAGAGAGGTGGCGAAGGCTAAAGAAAAGGTGTTTTATGAGTTGTATAAGAGGTTGGACACTAAGGAGGGAGAAAAGGACCTCTACCGATTGGCTAGACAGAGGGACCGAGCTGAGAAACATGTGCATTAGGTTAGGGTAATAAAGGATAACGATGGAAACGTACTCACAAATGAGGACAGTATGTTTAACAGATAGAAAGAGTACTTTGAGAGGCTGATGAATGAAGAGAACGAGAGAGAGAAGAGGTTGGATGATGTGGAGATAGTGAATCAGGAAGTGCAACGGATTAGCAAAGAGGAAGTAAGGACAGCTATGAAGAGGATGAAAAATGGAAAGGCTGTTGGTCCAGATGACATACCTTTGGAAGCATGGAGGTGTTTAGGAGAGATGGCAGTGGAGTTTTTAACCAGATTGTTTAATGGAATCTTGGAAAGTGAGAGGATGCCTGAGGAGTGGAGAAGAAGTGTACTGGTGCTGATATTTAAGAATAAGGGAGATGTGCAGGACTGCATTAACTAAAGGGGAATAAAATTGATGAGCCACAGCATGAAGTTATGTGAAAGAGTAGTGGAAGCTAGGTTAAGAAGTGAGGTGATGATTAGTGAGCAGCAGTATGGTTTCATGACACGAAAGAGCACCACAGATGCAATGTTTGCTCTGAGGATGTTGATAGAGAAGTTTAGAGAAGGCCAGAAGGAGTTGCATTGCGTCTTTGTGGACCTGGAGAAAGCATATGACAGAGTGCCTCGAGAGGAGCTGTGGTATTGTATGAAGAAGTCAAGAGTGGCAGAGAAGTACATAAAAGTTGTACAGGATATGTAGAAGGGAAGTGTGACAGTGGTGAATTCTGCGGTAGGAGCGATGGATGCATTCATCGTGGAGGTGGGATTACATCAGGGATCGGCTCTGAGCCCTTTTTTATTTACAATGGTGATGGACAGGTTGACAGACGAGATTAGACAGGAGTCCCTGTGGACTATGATGTTTGCTGATGACATTGTGATTTGTAGAGATAGTAGGGAGACCCTGGAGAGGTGGAGATATACTCTAGAGAGGAGAGGAATGAAGGTCAGTAGGAACAAGACAGAATACATGTGTGTAAATGAGAGGGAGGTCAGTGGAATGGTGAGGATGCAGGGAGTAGAGTTGGTGAAGGTGGATGAGTTTAAATACTTGGGATCAACAGTACAGAGTAATGGGGATTGTGGAAGAGAGGTGAAAAAGAGAGTGCAGCCAGGGTGGAATGGGTGGAGAGGAGTGTCAGGAGTAAGTTGTGACAGACGGGTATCAGCAAGAGTGAAAGGGAAGGTCTACAGGACGGTAGTGTGACCAGCTATGTTATATGGGTTGGAGATGGTGGCACTGACCAGAAAGCAGGAGACAATGGAGGTAGCAGAGTTAAAGATGTTAAGATTTGCACTGGGTGTGACGAGGATGGACAGGATTAGAAAAGAGTACATTAGAGAGTCAGCTCAAGTTGGACGGTTGGGAGACAAAGTCAGAGAGGCGAGATTGCTTTGGTTTGGATATGTGCAGAGGAGATATGCTGAGTATATTGGGAGAAGGATGCTAAGGATAGAGCTTCCAGGGAAGAGAAAAAGAGATAGGCCTAAGAGAAGGTTTATTGGTGGGGTGAGAGAGGACATGCAGGTGATGGGTGTAACAGAACAGGATGCAGAGGACAGAAAGATATGGAAAAAGATGATCCACTGCGGCAACCCCTAACGGGAGCAGCCGAAAGAAGAAGAAGAAGAAGAAGTTATGGTTGACATGGTTCACCCAAAACACATACTGCATAATACAGTCTTCATGATACAATAATCCCACGATATAGTGAATCCTTGGAACAACAGTGAAAATGATAAATAAATATTATTTTGTGAGAATATGTGGAGAAAAGAAAATAATTAGCCTTAACAAACAAAAATGACTAAATTCTTTATTGCTTCTGTTTGATGGTCACCAAAATATTTTATTAAGTTTTGCTATTGCAAAATTGAATATGAAACATATGTCAGCTGTTTTGTTCATCCTGCACACATCTGTAAATACCTCAGTAGTCTCAAACGGACCTGCAGACTTAAAGATGCCTGTCTGCCCTTTTTAACTAAATGACTTTGTATAAACCTAAAGAGACATTTAACAGACATCTTCCACATGACTCTATCAGTGCTGCTCTGGTTTCCTTCCACAGCCAAAAGACATGTGGGTTAGGTGAACCGGCATTGTTAAATTGGGCCTTTTGTGTGTGTGTGTGTGTGGACATTCTGGCACTCTGTTCAGTTGCTATTCCTACCTTGTGTCCAATAATTTCTATGACAGACCCTAACTGCCCTTTGTTCCTGCCCTGGATAGGCAGATTAAGAAAACAGACAGATAGATGGATGGATGGACTTAATCAGTATACATAATATAGTATGTGAAAATCAAGAAAATGAGCACCAATATCATACACTGACCCTGATATTATGTAGCTTCAAAATGCGCATGTACCTTTTTTATTTTCATAAGCTCCAGTATGATAAGACTGAGAAAATTGAATCAAAAGAAATTTTAAACTTTTATAGTGAAAATATTTCTTACAATTTAAAAAAATTGAGAATGGAATCCTGCCAAGGGACAATAGCTGTTATGTTCAAAGAAAATGCTCTGAGAGTAGTTACACTACCTGAACATATTTAAAAGAATGGCAGTAGGGTAGGGGTAGGAAAGGTTCTCTAGATCACTACAGGGCAGGAAAGAGGTCCTTGATATTGCATGATGACCACTTTATCATAGAGACTAAGCTACCTGTGGATAGCCTTTTCCTTTCTGTAAGAGCTGGTGTTTACAAGAATACCTGCAGTCATGAGAAGGAGCTCTGGAATGACAATCCCCAAACTTTCAAGTACTGTTTCTGAACTCAAAAAATGAATGGATAATGGAAAATGGAGGCAATCCCAGGCTTTAGTTTAAAACCCTGACAGTCAGTTACCCAGTGAGCTTAGAGTTTGGAGGTGATTTAAGGCAAGGCTTGATGTCTCATTTAAAAAACTTTGCGTGGATTCTAGTTTGAAAATATATGAATGCCAAAAAAAATAGAAAATGCATATGACAAAAAAATCAGTTTTATAAAAACTGGGATACACACATTTCTATGTTATTTAACTTTTTCAAATCACAATAATCTTGTAAATGTGTATTTGTGAAAACACCTTGACATGGTTATCATCATGAAACAACCACACATGGACCATGCTAATCAACCTCATACATATGCAAGTACAATTCTGCAGAACTTCATTGGCTAGTAGAGCAGCTTTCATCCTGATGCATCCAAATGCCACCACCTCCAAATAAAAGTATTTGGCTGGACAACGCAACTGAACACACAAACTAATGTGCAACACTATAGCGCCTTTCTTCTGCGTTCTGGGGATCAAGGAATGGAGTAAGATGGCAGCCTGTGAGCGAGAAGCCATTATTTCCTGGCACATGTAATGATATAATTCCTCTTACAATGAATAGTGCAAGCGTTATGAAAAACTGAGGGTTCAGCCAGTTACCTTAACAACAAACCAGCCATCACATTCTGTACCATCACATCTGCCAAAGCTACTTTGCCTCAACATAAATTAATCATGGGTTGACTAATGAAACTAAATCATGATGTTTATCAGTGTCATCTTCAGCAATGACTGTCAGTGAGGTGGTTCTGCTTTTTCATAAAGTGTACTATAGCAGTGATTTTTGATTGTGCTCCCTATGAAATGAACTACTGTATATAAAACTGTTTTTGGATTGTTTGATTAGTTCACTTAAATCTATTATATTAAAATAAGTTTGTTGCTTTATACTGCAATACTGCTGATTAATTTGTGAAGTTCATTGTGATGCTACAGCAGTCCTATCTACGTTCATTTTTATATCAAGCATTTTTACACTAATAGAAAATATCTCTATTAAAATAAAAAAAAATCCTGGCACGAGACAAGAATTTTTAGCCTGGGACGAGATGTTACTTTTTCAGAGAGATACTTTCACGTCCTATGAGACGATGCACATGCAGAGCAGGTTAGAGATAATCCATCCATCCATCCATTTTCTAACCCGCTGAATCCGAATACAGGGTCACGGGGGTCTGCCGGAGCCAATCCCAGCCAACACAGGGCACAAGGCAGGAACCAATCCTGGGCAGGGTGCCAACCCACCACAGGACACACACAAACACCAAGCACACACTAGGGCCAATTTAGAATCGCCAATCCACCTAACCTGCATGTCTTTGGATTGTGGGAGGAAACCCGCGCAGACACGGGGAGAACATGCAAACTCCAAGCAGGGAGGACCCGGGAAGTGAACCCGGATCTCCTAACTGCGAGGCAGCAGCGCTACCACTGTGCCACCGTGCAGCCCAGTTAGAGATAATGAAAGTACTAAAATTCAAAAGTCTCAAAAAAAAAATGATAGTAAAAATCACATTAGCGCTAACAAACGGAAATTATTACTCGGTGAAATAACGGAACAGTGAAAAGAGATTGAATATATTGTTCGGATTTAAACTTTAAGTCAGAGACTTGTGGATCATCTAAATCGTATTGCCATCAGGGAAAAGTAGTGTTTCTTCCCAATGAAGTGGTTTATCTGTGAGAATTAAAAGATTTGTTGTTTGCTGAAAGTGAAATCCACATGCGCAATCGGCAGAGACGCGTAGCACAGGCCTTTGGTGAGCGAAACAGGCAGGGGACGAAGCCCCATAGTCTATAAAGAAAATAAAATAAAGTAATAAATATTACAACAAAAGACTTTAGTAACCCTCACCACATCATAAAAATTTCACTGTTTTAGTAATTGGTTCTTCAAAAAAGTGTGTTCTGATAATTATATCGGTATACTGCACTCTGGGAAATTGTGTCTAATAATGATTATTTTACTATATAAAAGTTGTTATGATTTATTTTAAAAATCATGTCCCAATATTCTCTTACTGGATACTCGGCTTTGCCTACAGTGTATTATTAGCCCACTGATTAATCTCCACATTCCCTCTCATTCCCCCAAACAAGCACAGACGCATGAATGTACACAATGTCTATGCTGTCTACTGCATATAGCCCTATATGTCAAATGAGACTGTTTAATTAATTTGTATACAAAATAGTTTCTAGGGTTGTTTTTGAGTTGTGTATATAAATTATGTATGGTTTAATATTTAGGTGTTAGTACTTCAGCTGCAGAACCCGTTTTTTTGTGTTTATTTGGGAAATTAATCCATTATCTTATTTGAATTATATGTAATTTTGTTCTGCAACATCTTTTGTCCAAACCTAACAGTCTGCACATCTGAGGATTGTCTGTCTTTAGCTATTGAACTTCATTATAAATTAAAATGCATAGTAACACCTTGCTCAGAGAGGCAGTTGCTGTGAATTTCCCATGTATAATAACAACACTGACAGTAAGGTGATCAAGCTCAATTTTGGAGGGGCTCCTGAGGCTGCAGGTTTTCAAACAAGCCAGTCTGAATACCTTAATCTAGATTGCACATGTAAATTAAATTCTTGTTTGTTTGATTCCTTGTTAATTGAAACTGTTTGTTTTTCTTACAAATATTCACACAGATTATTGGTTTCTACCTCGCACCTGTTGCTGCCAAAATAGACTCGGCCTATGCAACTCTGTACTTAAAAAAAGTACATTTTAGAAAATGGATGGAGGGTTGGTGGTTATCAATAATTTGTTTTCTTGTCATGACCACTATTGTCTGTTCAGTTTATATTATGCCACTTCTTTTCAAAAGGTTAATATAAGGCAGCAAATTTCTGATTAGCAGACGCCTTTATGAATAGTAGAGTATACATTATTATCTGTCAATCACACTAGTATCCACCTGTGTCTAGTTTCCTGCTGTTAACTAATAAGAAATATACAAGAAATGGAACCAAGTAAATGGAATGACTTGATCTCATGAACAACACAAATCTGTACTGAGGTTTGAAGAAAATTGCAATTCATCCTTCCCAAGATATTTCTAAATGGAGAAATGAGGAATTAAGAAACAGAACTGAAGAAGAGTGTTCATAAAAAGGAAAAAGCAGCTGTTTATTGTTAGACCGACTTGTAACTGTTACTATGTGTCACCAAACCTCTTAGGGGATGTTGTAAAATATGGTCACTTTTACAGTTTCATCTCAGCACATTTACATTTGCAGCACAAAAACCCCATGGCTGCCTTAGACTGCTGTGATAACTTAAAATTCACAGCCATACTAACCGCATGAAGCTAAATCTCACAGCTCAACATAACTATGAAAAAGAAAGGAAAAAAAAAAAATACAAAACCCTTTTATTATGGGGAACGATGGCCAAGGGAATAAATAAGAGCTGATATCTATCACTAAGCAGTATGTAATTAAAGCAGGATGGGCTTAGAGGAATTGATTTTGTATATCAGAAATAAAGTCATTGTGATCAGCCATAGGCTGCACTAAAAACACACATATACACACACACTCAAAAAAAGACAGCGTTGCAAGATAAATTGTAACAACTAAACATACAAAGTAATGTTGAAGAAAGGCTAAAATAGGACATAAATGTTTTTTAAACACCATTGTGTTCAGCATGATAAGTGGCTGCTTTTCCCCTGGTGTGATGTTGCCTTTGAAGGGAATAAAACACAAAGGAGAACTCAAATAGTTTCAGTTGCAGCTAAGAGAAGTATAATCCTTACAGAATCAGAAACGCATGGCAGAAAACTAAAAATTATGAAATGTTATTACGTGGCCTTGATGAGACTGGGCTTTACCTTCAGCCCTAGATGGAACTGGCAAGCTAAGGTTAGAGCTTGCAAAACCCTATAAAATGAGTCAAGTGTCAGTTTGCATTAAGTGTCTATCCTCTTGCCGATTCATCAGATTTAATTAAGCATAGTCACTTGTGATTTGATTGCGATTTGGTAGAGACCAGCAAGGTTGCAAACATTTCACCTTGCTCTTAGGGAAGCATGAACTAGTCAATGTATTGATTGATGTCTTGGGTACTATATAGAGTCACACTTTCTAAATGAGCAATGAGTGTACAAAAACCAAAAAGACGTTATTTAAGTTATTAAGTATTACACATTTTTTTGAGGAGTCACTTTTGCTTCCTTTTACAACTCAAAAACAAAATCAGATCATTTGCTCCTTTTGTACTGTTCATTACGTGTTGGGGTTCCATCTTTTGCACTGAGTAAAATCAGACATGGATGAGGGTAGGACATACACGTGTTTAGTATCACAAAGTAAATGAGTGGCCATTTGAACCACTTTATTAGGAACAAGCTGGCCGTTTGCATTCAACAGAAGAATATTTTATCACAAATGGGTCATCCTGAGTGCAAAACACTCATCTGACTGATGAAAACCTAGATTTGGAAATAAACTGAACATTGACCTTGAGATGCAAGGACTGTTGTTTACTCTTTCTGGGGGTAATGTCTTAATATGAATACATTTTCTTATACCAGTGGTTCTCAACCTGTGGGGCAGGCCCCCCAGGGGGGTGCAAAGTAACAAAAAGGGGGGCACGAAGATGTGAAAAAAAGAAAACAAGAATCAAAAATATGAAAAAAACATCTGTTGAAACCAAAACAAATTAACTTAAACTACATTCTGATACTAGAACAATAAATATAGAGTAAGATAAATGTTGATAAAAGTTAAGTAGGTATAATAAAATATGCATCTACATTTTAAAAAAATGTTAGTGGGGGGCACGATTAAAACTGTTATGAAAACTCGGGTCACAAATACTTAAAGGTTGAGAAACGCTGTCTTATACTAATATTAGTTATTTTCCCATGCAGTTGTAAGCATATTGCTCCCTTTAGCTTAGTCCCCTGCAGTTTAATAGATAACCTTGATTCTGCTTCATCAATCATGCAGGCTCCCTAGTTCTCCTGCTAAGCTTTTTGTACTGTTTCACTTCCATTCATACATTCCATTACTTCATTTATATGTATTTATATGCCTTTTCCACCTAATCAAAATATTAATATCATGTCTCACCCTTGTCTACACTTCCAGCCTGGTGTTCTGTTATCTGAAGCCTCCTGTTTGTCTGCTTCATGCCCTTCGCACATCACCACACTGTTAGTTCATCACCTCTCCTTCCGCTTACTTGGCCATCACATAAGAACATTTGAGCTTTATTTCCTTTGATATTTAAACAGGCTGCTGGCTCTAGGTCAGTGCCTTTTAAGGGATAATCTTTGCTTAATTTGAAGTCTTTTCAAGCTTCTTGTTTTTCTTGTGGTTTGCCAATATCATGCTTTGGATCTTTTTTTGCTTGTTAATTGAGTAATCCTTATGGGTTGCACTTAAATGTTTCAACTCCCTCAAGACCTTACGAGTCTCTTCATCCTCGAGTTGAATCCACCTTTAAGTAATTTCAACTAGAGCTTACATCATGCTGCTTTTGGAAGAACTCACTGTAAAGGGCTGTCTGTCATAATTCTATAGTTTTGGATAAAAGAGAACATAATGTTGCACTTATTATTTATTTCTCTGATTTTGAGATGCTATTATTTTTTATTGTCATCATTTTTGTGATGTTTCCATGCTGCCATGTTAGTTATTATTTCTTATGGGGATGCAGTGAGTGTATTTTTGAATGGCCACGTCTATATTGTTGTTGGTGATGGAACCCCTTTATGACCATGCGGCAATCCATTCTGGTGTGTAACGTCATCAGGCAGGCCCTATTTAAGATTGATTTGTGCTGTTTACTATACGCATTAGGTCATATTGTTGTAAGAACAGATTTTGAAACAGAGCAGCAGGAAGGTAAGACAGGGTGGTAATTACAGTGCATCCGGAAAGTATTCACAGCGCATCACTTTTTCCACATTTTGTTATGTTACAGCCTTATTCCAAAATGGATTAAATTAATTTTTTTCCTCAGAATTCTACACACAACACCCCATAATGACAACGTGAAAAAAGTTTACTTGAGGTTTTTGCAAATTTAATAAAAATAAAAAAACTGAGAAAGCACATGTACAGAAGTATTCACAGCCTTTGCCATGAAGCTCAAAATTGAGCTCAGGTGCGTCCTGTTTCTCCTGATCATCCTTGAGATGTTTCTGCAGCTTAATTGGAGTCCACCTGTGGTAAATTCAGTTGAT
The DNA here is from genome assembly GCF_016835505.1 of Polypterus senegalus. Classification (NCBI taxonomy): domain Eukaryota; kingdom Metazoa; phylum Chordata; class Cladistia; order Polypteriformes; family Polypteridae; genus Polypterus; species Polypterus senegalus. The sequence continues at coordinate 112,429,807 of NC_053168.1, forward strand.
TGGACATGATTTGGAAAGGCACACACCTGTCTATAGAAGGTCCCACAGTTGACAGTTCATGTCAGAGCACAAACCAAGCATGAAGTCAAAGGAATTGTCTGTAGACCTCCCAGACAGAATTGTCTCGAGGCACAAATCTGGGGAAGGTTACAGAAACATTTCTGATGCTTTGAAGGTCCCAATGAGCACAGTGGCCTCCATCATCCGTAAGTGGAAGAAGTTCAAAACCACCAGGACTCTTCGTAGAGCTGGCCGGCCATCTAAACCGAGCGATTGGGGGAGAAGGGCCTTAGTCAGGGAGGTGACCAAGAACCCGATGGTCACTCTGTCAGAGCTCCAGAGGTCCTCTGTGGAGAGAGGATAACCTTCCAGAAGGACAACCATCTCTGCAGCAATCCACCAATCAGGCCTGTATGGTAGAGTGGCCAGACGGAAGCCACTCCTTAGTAAAAGGCACATGGCAGCCCACCTGGAGTTTGCCAAAAGGCACCTGAAGGACTCTCAGACTATGAGAAACAAAATTCTCTGGTCTGATGAGACAAAGATTGAATTCTTTGTTGTGAATGCCAGGCATCACGTTTGGAGAAAACCAGGCATCGCTCATCACCAGGCCAATACCATCCCTACAGTGAAGCATGGTGGTGGCAGCATCATGCTGTGGGGATGTTTTTCAGTGGCAGAAACTGGGAGACTAGTCAGGATAAAGGGAAAGATGACTGCAGCAATGTACAGAGACATCCTGGATGATAACCTGCTCCAGAGCGCTCTTGACCTCAGACTGGTTCATCTTTCAGCAGGACAATGACCCTAAGCATACAGCCAAGATATCAAAGGAGTGGCTTCAGGACAACTCTGTGAATGTCCTTGAGTGGCCCAGACTTGAATCCGATTGAACATCTCTGGAGTGATCTTAAAATGGCTGTGCACCGATGCTTCCCATCCAACCTGATGGAGCTTGAGAGGTGCTGCAAAGAGGAATGGGCGAAACTGGCCAAGGATAGGTGTGCCAAGTTTGTGGCATCATATTCAAAAAGACTTGAGGCTGTAATTGCTGCCAAAGGTGCATCGACAAAGTATTGAGCAAAGGCTGTGAATACTTATGTACATGTGATTTCTCAGTTTTTTATTTTTAAAAAATTTGCAAAAACCTCAAGTAAACATTTTTCACGTTGTCATTATGGGGTGTTGTGTGTAGAATTCTGAGGAAACAAATGAATTTAATCCAGTTTGGAATAAGGCTGTAACATAACAAAATGTGGAAAAAGTGATGCGCTGTGAATACTTTTCGGATGCACTGTATTTTGGGGTGAGACAATGTAATTATTCTAAAATAGGCAGTGAACTGATACATGATCTCCAAAAGATTAGGCCAAATTTATTATTAATGATCCTATAATAATGGAAAACATACCAAATCTTTAAATTCTTTGCTTTTCCCTAATGTTCTTTTTGCCAAAATTAAAATATAGTTCTTCTGCAGTCATTTCCTAAGCTAATGCCTTTTGTTTTTCTTTTGTATGTCCAACTACTTGACCTGTTGCTAGGTTATTGCAGTTTGTTGTATTAATCCATCCAAAAATAGTTATGGTATCTGCGTGCTGCCATTATTATAGCAGCTGGTCTCTGACATCATGCTTTATAGGGTCAGCAGCACCCATTTCTGTTAGCAGGCACCAAGAACAATGTAATGGCATCCATAGAGAAAAGCCAAGCAAAATGACACCTTTTATTGGCTAACTAAAAAGATTAAAATATGCAAGCTTCTTCAGGCAAGCTTGAGTTGCCTCGAAAGCTTGCATATTGTAATCTTTTTAATTAGCCAATAAAAGGTGTCATTTTGCTTGGCTTTCTCTATATTCATAATGGCTAACATGGTACAACACCCTTGTACTAATGGCATCCATAAAAATGTATGGTAATGTATGATTTTCATAAAAGTTTCATTTAAGAAACATTGCAAAAGTAAGGCCTCTTATGACAGTGCAAGACGCAGAGAAATAAAATATAAGTTTCACATAGTTACTTAGATAATGGTATAATCTTTTAATCCCTGTAAGTTAACATGTAATAGAATTTTCTCAGTTATTTCTGTATTAATGGAATGTTAATTAGCTATTTAGGAGCTTCTGTTTTTACTCGACTAGATTACTATAATGCACTCCTAAAAGGACGGCCTAAGAGAAAACATTAAGTGGTTGCAGCAGCGAGAAATTCACCAGAAAAAGAAAATGTGACCATATCTTACCCATTTTAGCCTTGTTATATTGGTTACCTGTGTCCTTTACAATTAATTTTAAAATACTATTAATGGTACATAAAGCTGTAAATAATCTTGCTCCTTCCTATATTTTGGAGTGCCTGCCCCCCTATATTTCAAGTCAAAACCTCAGATCTTCTTAAAGTATATAATATATATATTATTTTATGTATATTATATTTGCTAATTATACCTTGAGCTACTGTAAATATAAAAGAAGTGGTGAGGCGGCCTTTTGCTGCTATTCACCAAAAAACGCCAGAGATATGCCAGGTGTGGTCGCCCAAGGGAATGACAAGTCGTAACAAAATAAATGTTGGGGTGTCAACCTGTCCATCCCATTTTACTTCAAATAACAATAAAGAAAGCAAGCACATGATGGTGTCAAAGCCACAACAAATGATAGCCTCCTTTAAGCTTGGGGCAAAGTAATTCTGTTATTTAGGTGATAGCTCCATCTCTTTGACTGCTCAGTCCAGGAGTGACTCCTCTTTCTGGGCAGCTGTACCTTTATGGCCCGGGGACTGGAAGTGGCGGAGTCAGTTGCTCTCATTGGGTGGTTTCTTGTTACATTGTGGGAAAAGGAAGAGAACATACTTCGCTTCTAGGACCCCTCTTGACCTGGGGTCGAACTATATACTTGGATGGAATCTGGAGGATTACCCTCTGACACACATGCATGACTCAGGCTAATACCATGGAACATTTTAAAAAACTTCTAAAAGCACACCTTTTTAATTTGGCTTTTTCACAGCTGCATTGTAGTTCTACTTTAAATAGATTATACATGCATAGAAATATTATATTTGTTATGGATTGGCAACCATTATAAAACACTATTTTTCTTTGTTTTCTTATCTGGTGTTTCTGTGGTGCCATTGTGTGCCTCCACCACCTGATCAAAATACTCTGTAGCCACCTGTGATGTTTGATAGTGGTTACTCCAAATGTTGATAAGACCCACTGCACTGAATCTTCTAGGACAAAGCTTTAAAAACAATTGGAGATTCTCAAGTACACTTGTGTTAGGTAGAGTGCACGATGGGGGCAAGCTGGTCTTTTGGCCTTGAACCCCCTGCAGATTTAGTTTTTTTTCCCCAGCATCACGTCCCTGGAGTTTTTAAAAGGTTTTATTGTCCTCACGGGCCATCTGACCACAGCATCGGACTCATCTTAACACACTTAAAAATGTATCTGTTTCTATATACTTGCATATCTTTGTTATGTAAGTGCTTATTCTTTTTGATTACTTAAGGTATGTCATTTATTCATTATTAACATCTTGTAAAGCACTTTGAGCTACATTCTTTGTATGAAAATGTAATATAGAAATAAATGTTGCTATAATTAAATGTAATGTAATTTACAATAACCAAAAATAGCAAGAATAAAAATCAACAATGAAATATAATGAATCAGTAAATTCTATAAAAACTCTATCAAAAATGCACCAGCACTGCTTCAATACTAAAATCATTAACAACACAAATCAAGACATGGTCTAATAGGATCCTATCAGTTCTCACTTGCGCTTACTTTGCTGTCTGGTTCATTGGCCCATTGAGTCACCACCATGATGGTCACTGTTGTTGTGTTAAGGTTGTGCATGCTGATGGGTGTGAGCACCAATACTCCTAATTTATTCAGGACTCTTGTTTAGAACATAATTTTTTAGATAAAAGAAACAAAAGCCACCATTCTCAGGTTATGTTAGAATGTCTGATTTAATTTTTGTAACTTATAACTCAGAGGTGAATTCTTTCAATTTAACCTTCTTTGTTGCTGCATTTGGCATTACTGCTGAGCATATCTCCTTTTGTCTCAATGTTCCTAAACCATTGACTTGTTTGTGGGGTTTTCTTTATCTTTGCTAGTGTTCATTGTGTTTTTTAAATATTTTGCTCACATATGATCACCTGCTAGTGCAGTAGGAATAGGCATCTGACTTTGTAAAGTGAGTTGAGCAAAGGATGCTCTTTCACAGTCTCAGATAAGGCAACCACACTTGCTGAGGTCAGTGAGATCTCCAGGGAGTGTTACAACTCCAAGTCCCTCTGTCACTTTTTATACTGAAAGGTCTCTGTAGCATGTTATGTTAGTTTTTCATTCCAACTGTGCTCTAAAAATGGGTTGTTTGCAGAGGAACTGATGAGACTGATTTTATAATAATAATGATTTTGTATAGGTGCACCTAAGTTAAAACAAGTTTAAGAAATTAACTACATGAAATAGATGAAGCAGTTATAAGAAATAATTTCCTTTTGTTCTGCCTCATTGATTCTTTTTATTCTCTTACAGTAAAGATAAGGTGTTTGTTTAGGTGATTTTAATTACATCTTTGCCGTTAATTTCATTCTTTCTAAGTGCCTTGTGATAACAGCCACATTACCCATCTTGTGATTATCACTTCACATGACATCAGTTGTTTGCACTCTCTCACTTAAACTTTGTTGTTCATTGATTAAAGCTTTCACATAGCAGCAGCACAATCCCATAATAGCACCACTGCCTCAGGTTTGTTTGACCCCTAGCCTGATATCTGCCTATTGGGAACTTAAATATTCTCCTGCATTCCATGGGTTTTCTCTGGGCATACTAGCTTCAGCCAGCATCCTAAAGACACCTGTGTTACCCTTTCTGAATGACTTGATTCAGTGAGTGTTGGTGTGAGCATGAATGCGCCCTGCAGGTGATTGACTTCTGTGGTGGTCCTGAATGACAATCAAGAGAAAAAAGACATGGATCACACAAAGTACATGAAGTGGCAGTATTAAGAAATGGTGTTTGAAAGAACAGCAGAGTGACAGCACTAAGAAGGGAAATGCACAAAATATGAATGGTGGCAGTATTAAGAAATGGCACATGCAAAATTGGAGTGGTGACAGCTTTAAGAAATGGTGCACAGAAAATGTAAGAAGTTGTACTAAATGGGTATGGACTGCATAGAGAATTTGTGTACAAATTTAAAATGAAAGAAAAATAGATAGGGCGGCATGGTGGCACAGTGGTTAGCACTGCTGCCTCACAGTTAGGAGACCTGGGTTCGTTTCCTGGGTTCTCCTTACGTGGAGTTTGCATGTTCTCCCTGTGTCTGCGTGGGTTTCCTCTGGGTGCTCCAGTTTCCTCCCACAGTCCAAAGACATGCAGGTTAGGTGCATTGGCGATTCCAAATTGTCCCTTGTGTGTGCTTGGTGTGTGGGTGGGGGTGTGTGTGTGTGTGTATGTGCCCTGCGGTGGGCTGGCACCCTGCCCAGGGTTTGTTTCCTGCCTTGCGCCCTGTGTTGGCTGGGATTGGCTCCAGCAGACCCCCGTGACCCTGTAGTTAGGATATATCGGGTTGGATAATGGATGGATGGAAAAATAGGTAATCACTGAGTGAAAATGTGTTGATTATTGTGGGCTGTTGAGTCTGAAAAACTAAGGATTCTTATTAAAAATGTGTTTTATATATTTCTGTTTTGCGGAAATATCTTTAATAAAACATAAATATGAAATCATCATCTGTCCCTTTGATGTTTAGTATCAGCTCAGGTGAGGCTTGGTTAAACTGAAAACATTTCATTCTCCTTCTTTTTTTAATTTTGTGCTGTCCCACATGTGTGCTCCAGGGCTTGTTGAATGGTAATTCCACCCCGAGTCAAGGGCTGGTGCTGTCACCTAATGTCTCTACTCCTCTTCTGTCTGCTGATCCAAAGAACAGATTGGTGAAAGAATGACATCTGATGCCACTTCCCACTTCCGGTCACATGAGCTTGCCCATACTTCTTCTTCTACCTTGTAAATGGTTCATCTACCATCTTGAGTCAGTCTAGCATTGGACTCACATTTGGAAAGATGTCAATACAAATAATGTCAAATAATTTGTTTTGTTTTTTTCAACAATTATACAGGGATCACTGGCTGGTGCCCCAAACCTTTATGATTTTGTTTGTGCTTTATTCACAATTTATGTACACTGCAACAGGCTCAGGCTGCTTCCCATCATGTACATGATGTTTTCATTATAATCTCTCTAAATCATTAATACTGTATATTAACATGGGCATTGCAGTCTGCATGTATTCATTCATCTATTTTATGAAAGTATATGGAGCAGCAAAAGTAACACAGACCAGTCCTGGACTGAGAGGACACATACTGTACATGTAACCATGCTTACTTATGAAAGACTTATTTAAAGTTACATATGTTTTTGTAAATTGGAATTCTGATATAAGAAGGGGTTGTGGCAGACTTTTATTTATCACCACAATTCTCCCTTTCGTTAGCAGGACCTTGGACGTATTGTATTAAGAGCGCTGCCAGCTGAAGAGGCGGTATGTCTGTTAGTCTTGCTTAGTTAACAGATCTAGGTATTTAATTATGTCATATATAATTATCTTATTCTTGGCAGGAATATACTGTAGGTTCAACCTTTTTTTTAATTGCACATTCACAGTTCTGATCATGAGTTTTTCCCAGTCAAGGCTATGGAATGTAAGCCAGCAATGAGGTACAAAGTCCAGTCCTGTTAAAAATTGCTACAATAACCTGAAAAAAGAAAGCAGATTTTCTATCAGGCATATTTTAGTTAGAAGACTTCACAATGACAAAATGTTTCCAAGGAGCAACTTTTGATCTTCATCCAACACCAATTCTGAGGAGGATCATCATATCTAGCAGATGGCACTACATTTAACTAACAATTAACAAGTAAGCTGTATGTGTGCTCCTGTGAAAAAAGGGGCTGACAGAGAAGAACCTCTACCTGGAAAAGTACCACAATATGGTATCCACGTTTCAAAGAACTTCCTTGTGTAGAAACAACAGGTTACCTCTGTGGAAGTACTGGTATATTCCAGCGGTATTATAGTTTCTCACGGTTGTTTTCCCTTTGCCAAGGGATAAAAAGAAATGAAAAAAATCTGCATACATCACTCAGGGCAATTTATTTATGTCATTCTCTCTGTTTGCCAGCTATCATGGATTTTGAACCATTACTTTACCCGATCTTAATAAATCAGAGGAACTGTGCTCCCATACTGTGTGTATATTAGGATTGAGTTATCTCAAAAAATATCTAATACATCATACAGGGGTTTTTGAAAAGTTCAGAGGTCAAGAATCCATTGGATAATACAATCAATGACAGAGCATGCATGCATTTGTCAAATCAAATATAAAATAACTACATTTAATCGCAGAAGTGTCCACCTGCCTTGAGCAGTGAACTGTCTGATAAGATGATATACAGGAAAATGTTATGAATGCTGATGTTTTTGTCTGATTGTGTTAATGTTATTTCTTGTTTTAATCAGTGTAAAATGAAAAGAATGCTTATCTATTTTAACACACATTACTATGCTATCCAGTCAAGGGCTTTCCATCCATTCCATGTTTTTGTATAGCATCCTATCAAATGATCTAATTGTATATCCAGGCTATATGGACATCTGCTTAAACAATTTTAATTAGACTCAATGTTCCTCCTTAAGCATCTATTTGTCCATCTTTTTTTAAATAAGTTGAATTAATAAATATAGATTTCATTCTTAATCCTAAGAGTTATATGAAAGAAGTGGAGAAAAAACAAGTGAAAATAAAACGCTCAGTCATCACACGTGAGTTTGGTCTTTTGTGCTAGAATCAGGGTGTCAGACTTAGATTATTAAGGGCCAAACCTATCGTCAGAGGCTTAGTCTGATTTCTGTATTACTTTTTTTGGTTCTCTGTTTACTCTACATTACACCTACTAGTTGTGCTCCAGCTTCTACTGTACCATGTTGCTTAGTAGCTTCATTTGAAATGTGACCTTAGCTTATCACACCCTTGGCCATCACTGATAAGTAGGTCTGTTAATAAGGATTCTTCATAAACTCTTGTTGTGCATGTAGCACACAAAAAGGCCAAAGTGGTGTGATGACTTCAAAATATTACCACAAAGCAGGCCAGACTCCAACCTAGCTTGCCCAAAAATGTTCCACACTTCTGCAGCCTGAGGTGCTACTTAACTGACTGGCTTGGGTTTACACCAGGTCAAATAGGCTTTGGATTCAAAAATCAAAAATGCATAAGAAAATACGCTAAATGTAATATAAATGCCCCACCAGGTAAGGATTACTGTAAACCTCTGGCATGAAAAGTGATGGGTAACAAAGAATCTTTATAAAAGAAAGCTTTATTTAACATGTTTCTGTTTAAGGTATACATGTCTTTATTATTTTTTTTGAATTTTATTGATTTTATTAAAATCAAATAACATTCCACATAAATAAGTTTTACAAAAATAGGTTTGAAACAAATCAACCTTCACCCATGTAAGGTGTAAATATCTTATTTTCATTTCATTATACATATGGCCATACAGTCATACTTTACATTCATACTATCATATGTTCTGGAAACTGTATGCTATTGTTCTGTTTGCAAGCTAATCTAACAGTACATGCTTCTAGCAGAGAGACAAAGCTCCTTAATAGCTAATTAACATTCCATTAATACAGAAATATCTGAGAAAGATCTATTACATGTTAACTTATAGGGTTTAAAAGATTATACAGTGATCCCTCGCTATATCGTGCTTCGACTTTCGCGGCTTCACTCCATTGTGGATTTTAAATGTAAGCACATCTAAATATATATCACGGATTTTTCGCTGGTTCGCGGATTTCTGCGGACAATGGGTCTTTCAATTTATGTTACATGCTTCCTCAGTTTGTTTTGCCCAGTTGATTTCATACAAGGGACGCTATTGGCGGATGGCTGAGAAGCTATCCAATCAGAGCACGTATTACATATTAAATAAAACTCCTCAATGATATATGATATGCTTCCCGCGCGCTGCTTCGCAACACTTAAAAGCTCTAACAGCCCGCATTGATTTTTCATTGTTTGCTTTTCTCTGTCTCTCTCACCCTCTCTGAGAAATACAGGCAGATACTTCCATCATGCAATACCATCAGGGAGGCGTATGATTGGCTCCATTATCTGCTCTTGACGGAGGGGGTGTGAGCAGAGGGGCTGTTTGCATAGTGGCTGTTTGCTTAGAAGATACAGATGCGCCTGTAAAAACTGCTGAAAGACTACCTTCACATTGATCCCTTCATTGCACTGCTTTATCGCGGTGCTTGCATACTTAAAAGTGCAACAGCCCTATTGATTTTTGATTGTTTACTTTACTCTCTCTCTCTGACATTCTCCGCTCCTGACGCACACCTTGAAGAGGAAGATATGTTTGCATTCTTTTAAATTATGAGAAAGAACTGTCATCTCTGTCTTGTCATGGAGCACAGTTTAAACTTTTGACTAAAGGGTGTTACTTCAGGTCTAGAGGGCTCTAATAATGTTTAAATGTATTTAGAAGGTCGTAAACAGGTTTTCAATGCTCTGACTGCAAAAATATTAGATTTATAAATAAAGAATCCTACTTCTTGGAAATCCATTTATCTGTCTGGAGCGGATCAACCGCTATAAACGAGGGTTTACTGTATAACTGTGCGGAGAATATTTATAAACAGTATGGGAGAGTTTCTAAGAGCTTAAAATATATAAAAATAACCATACAAACATATGGTCTCTACTTTGCGGATTTTCACCTATCGCGGGGGGTTCTGGAATGCAACCCCCGTGATCGAGGAAGGATTAGTGTACCATTATCTAAGTAACTATGTGAAACTTCTATTTTATTCAAATTATCAAATGCTTATGTGAATTTAAACATTAACATTAACTTTCTAAGACTGACTTTTAGAGTAATCATCAAAGAGACATAAAAATAGCTGAAAAAAACAGAAAATGAATTGAAAATAGCAATATTCACAAACTGAAACTCAAACTCCACCAAACCACATTCAATGAACGTCAAAGACTGTAAGTGATGCAAGAGGTGGTCCTGCATCTTGGGGTTTCACCCTCAAAGCACAGGGAACACAAAGATATTTAATAAACGGTACCAGGAGTGGGCAGTAGGACGAGTATAGGAACCAAATCAAGGATTTTGTTAAACGGTGCGACTCAAACCACCTACAACTGAATACCAGCAAAGCCAAGGAGCTGGTGGTGAATTTTAGGAGGCCCAGGCCCCTCATGGACCCCATGATCATCAGTGGTAACTGTGTGCAGAGTGCAGATCTATAAATATCTGGGAGTGCAGCTGGATGATAAACTGGACTGGACTGCCAATACTGATGCTCTGTGCAAGAGAGGACAGAGCCAACTATACTTCCTTAGAAGGCTGGCGTCCTTCAACATCTGCAATAAAATTCTGCAAATGTTCTATCAGACGGTGCCCTTATCTACACAGTGGTGTGCTGGGGAAGCAGCATAAAGAAGAGGGATGCCTCACGCCTGGACAAACTGGTGAGGAAGGCAGGCTCTATTGTAGGCACGGAGCTGGACAGTTTGACATCCATGGCAGAGCGACTGGCACTGAGCAGGCTCCTGTCAATCATGGAGAATCCACTGCATTCACTCAACAGGATCATCTCCAGACAGAGGAGCAGCTTCAGCGACAGACTGGTGTCACTGTCCTCCTCCACTGACAGACTGAGGAAATCGTTCCTCCCCCACACTATGCGACTCTTCAGTTCCACCCAGGGGGGTAAACGTTAATGTTATACAAAGTTATTGTCTGTTATACCTGCCTCGCACTCTCCACCTTGCATTTTTTTAACTTGCACTGCTTTTTTATTGCTCTTTAATTAATATTGTTTTTATCAGTATACTGTTGCTAGAGTATGTGAATTTACCCTTGGGGATTAATCTATCTATCTATCTATCTATCTATCTATCTATCTATCTATCTATCTATCTATCTATCTATCTATCTATCTATCTATCTATCAAGAGTCATATATGAAACATAATGACTAAATAATAAATGAACAGAAAAATACTAACAAAAATAATTATAATTAATGATGCTAACAAAATGAATGAAAAAGACAATAAATATGAATAGTAACTTAAGCCAAGGAAGGAACACTGGCTAAAACATTATATTAGAGATTAGAGATTAGAGATCTTTATTGTCACAAACAGTGCAAACATATTGAAACGGGTCACAATTGCAATGATGTATAATGCAATACAGTAAATAAACACAAATAGCAGAAGATACATAAATAAATACAGTAAATTAAATAACAGTTAAAAAAGTAATGAAAAGTACAATTGCATATAAACAAACAGGTGGGTATAATATAAAGTGCTGGGCAGATAGGATCAGGTTACTGGGAGTTTAGTGGTCCTACGGCCAGAGGGATAAGGATGTTTTTGAAGCGGCTGGAGCGAGTGGTGAGGCTCAGGTAGCGCTTTCCAGAAGGCAGAATTGAAAACAGTGGATGAGATGGATAGCTGTCGTCAGAGATAATGGATTCAGCTTTCCTTAGATATCTGTTTGAGTAGATGGTATAAAGATGTGGAAGGTCAGCGTTAATGATTTTAGAAACTGTAGGACACTCCTTTGGATTAGTTTGTGATCCTGGCAAGTCTGGTTACCAAACCACACCATGATGCATCTGGTCAGGATACTTTCAATAGTACAATGGTAAAATTTCATGACATATCCTGTTGCTTCTTGTTTCTGGTGTATCTCTTGCTTCCTGCTGTCTGTGTTTGTGATTTTTTTTTTCAGAATATCAATTCCCTATATTTTTAGTATTTTTTCTGCTCCTTTTCTCTCCTTGCATATGCTTCTTTCATAAGCAATGTCCTCCTGATGTTTTTGCTCTTATCTCCTTCAATCAAGTATATTTGCTTTTAGTATATATTTAAAGAGTTCCACCATCATTCAGTCCCTCCATCATTTTGTTATTCTGTTTTGGAGTGCCCTTCATTTATTGATTTTGCTCAGGTTATTTTTGTTCTATTTGGATTTTTAAAATTTGACCTTATGGCTGATTCTTGAATCTTGCCTTTGCCTTCCTCTTCTTTCTTGTCTATTAATACTCAGTACACCATATATACCTTGTGCAAAGACCATTGGAATGGCCCTAAACTCGCCCTTCACATGCTGCTTGCCTTTGACTAATTCCATTTAATTTTGTTGGAAAGTATTATGGGAAGGCATGGGAAATAAACATGGAGAGCACACCGTGGGTAACAGTTGAAAATTGTGGTTTACTCAGTTTGATGACACAAGACAGCATTGAGTCTAACACATGCAGTAGCTCCAAGGAGAGGCAGAAAATTGCTACCAGCGTAGTTAGCACTGCTAGCAACACTCACTGCCATTCTGGGTGCTGGTTGCTATGACACTGCATGGTGCTAAGCACATGAACTTCATCTTGTTTTATGGGTGACATTATGCCAGATAGCTATGTAAGGTTGAGCTGCATGTTAGAGGGCAAAAATAAAGAAATGATTTAGGTTTCACAGTCCTATCCTTTAAAAAATGTTGTTTTGCTTTTGATGATCTCAGATTTTTTGTGTGTTTGTACCCTTCAAGATAACTACTTTCTTCAACTGGCTCTTTAAATTTCTGTTGCTCAGGTTTCACATCCAGCTTTAGATTGAACAGGCGCAACAACAGGGCCTATGGAGTGTATAGTCAGGGGGAGAATGGGAGAAATGTTCATCTGGTTGCAGGTAGAGAGAAAAGGATCTGGGAACTGAAAGAAAGACGATGATAGAGAGATGAGGAAATCTGATTCTGCGGTTAGCAAGCGGGACAACCATCTTACCAGACAGAGCAGATTCCCCAAACCGTTTAACCCTAGATTCCCCAAACCGTTTAACCCTAGATTCCCTGAAGTCTACGAAAAAGGTTGTAAGCCCGGGCCACCTTAAATTCTTTCGTACCTCTCTATTATCGTCTTTTGTTTTGCAAATGTGTTGATCAGCACAAGCAGCAAGCAGCCTGCTATCCCATCCCCCCCACCACTACAGCTCAAGTCAGACAAAAAGTTCTCCCAGCTCAAGTCTGTTTATCTGGGTGTGAGGTGCCTGGAGTTGTACAGAGTAAATAATATATCATTATTTGGAACACATGCATTTCATGAGTGTTCCGTGTGTACAACGATCTGGGTAAATGTAGGATGACAGGAAATGTGAGGCACAAAATGCTGAACACATAGCTAAAACAGAAACTTCTTCATGTTATAGTAAGCATTGGTGGAGGGATGGAATAGCAGGCTGTTTGCTGCTTGTGCTGATTGACACATTTGCAAAACAAAAGACACTAATGGAGAAGTGTGAAGGAACTTAAGGTGGCCTTTGATTATGACTTTTTTTGTAGGCTACATGAATTCTAGTGTTAATTAGGCCAAGAAACAGTAGGATTTGTTTTTCTATTTGAGATCTTCATCTATGTATCCCTCTATCTGAATATTTCTGGAAATGAAAACATTATTTTGATATATATTGCCTTTTACTGTTATTGCTGTTCTTGGATTTAAATGCTATAGATGCCAGACATATGTTCATTCTGAAGTTTGGTGAAGAATTGTTCATTGGTGGATGGAAGGTACTGTATATAAGGAGAAAGGGAATATAAGAAGATAGTTCTGTGTTTAGGAGTACTTGGGAGGTGGGCAATGGTGTAAGATGCATCATCTGATGAAAACAGATTAAGGAAGCTGGTGTCACAATTTCAGCAAAGCCTTGTTCCTGTTTTCATTTTCTTTTGTGTTTATCATCTTTCTTTGAGCCCTCACCATTGCCCTGTTTATATTTTTTACAGACTTTTCCCCCCAGTTGTTTACTCCCGATATAATCCTGTTTTAGGTAAGGCCATTTCCTGCAGAGGACAATATAGGATTGTAGTTGCAACGGCTTTAGTGCAGTGGCATTACAAAGCGTTAGCTGATTAATTATCTGCCCCCATTTGCTTTAAGTAAATCTGGATATTGTATTTAGAAAAATGTTGTGCTCTGTTTTGAGATTTTTTTTTTTATGGTCATTAAGATTTTTTTGTCTAGGATGCCTAGCATTTGGCATAAGCATTTTCTAATTGATTAAATATTTTATGTTGTGTTGCAGCCATGATTTATTCCATGGGTTGTGTGTGTTGTAATTGACGTTGATATTTAATGTTCTTGTTTTTTTTTCCCACTGGAAAAACAGGTATTAATCACGTATATATATTTTCTGCAACTTTTAACTAGGAAATAAGATTCCTATATTTATCTAATGGTTGGAAGCTAATGGTTTTGGTCACAGCTATTTTCTGAAGTTGTGTCTGCCATTGCCAAAGAAGTTCCTCGTAGAATTCAACAGGACTGTGTGATGGTGACGTTATTGTGGTGCCTGTATAGAGGTCACCTCACACAGTCTCAACTCAATGAATTTACCTCATGATGACGTACATTTCTTTTGAGACATCTGGCATTCATTTTTGATATGTTTCTACAGCTCTGTTTTTTGATTAACATTTCTGGTTTTGTCACTTCTCTTTCTAACTCCTGGTATTGACCTATGCTTTGTTTTTGTAGTGTGCCTTTTCAGTCAGTAAAATGTTTGGTGGTTTGTGGTGTCCTTTAGATGGGGATCACCAATGAAGTACCGGGACTGAGCTGCTTCCGTTGTCATTGATTAACCAATATAAAGAACTTCCTAAAATATTATAAAGCTGACCCTTAAATAGTCACCTGTATCCAAGTTGGACCAAACTTGGCATACTACTTTCTTTGAACTTTAACTAGTGGTATTTTAAAACAAGGCTCTACCTCTTGAGTACGATTTTTAGTTTATGATTTGGCTTTGATGTTTCTCTCTTTCTGACTTTTGGTTTTTGCACTTGCTTTGCCCTTTGACTCGGTTCTTTCTCTTGATTCTCACTCTTTATTGTTTGAATCGACTGCCCTTTTTACAGACAGTACAGCTGGGATGTTCTTGTGAGGATTTTTTTTCTTTGATTTTCAAGCCAAGTTTCATGCCTGGCTTATGATTAGACCTCTGATAGAATGTAATAGTTTTGGCTCTGTTGATTCTAAAGGCCATAACCTGCATGGAAATATTGTAAATATTTTTTTAAAAACAAATTACATTACATTTTAAACTAGTAAGTAATTTGGTTGTATTAGTTTTGGTTTTCCGAACACTGGTGTGTACACTCCTGCAGCCTTCCTCTTTTCTAACCAAGGCTTCCATAGCAAATAGGACTGGTGTGATAGTTTCTGCTTTTAGCTTCTCGCATTGCTACGCAATACTTTGCACGAGTTTAACAGAGAGGAAAATGCATTTGGAAGCCAGACTATTAAAGGAGAGCTGAGCTACACTCGTACAGCATATGCAGTGCTCTAAACTTAAGAGAAGAAAAAGTGACTGCACTGGAAGCCTCCTTCTTTCATCTAGCAGATTTACGGTACTTCACAGCCCTCCTCTTTAAGGCACAAATAGATGAAACCAGCTAGCTCAGGGACTCGGGGAGGTAGTTTGAATAATAAATGTACAGGATTCAGACATTTAACTACAGTAAGTGGAATTCCAAAATTAGCATTATCCAAAGAAACACAACATGAGCTTGGATTAGAAGCAAGAGCACTTCCTACAGTAGTTACACTAGTGTGCTTTAAAAACAGCCATGCTTATTTTTCATTGAAAATTCAGTGGCAGAAACAATCCATTACTCTGATGTACACTTTTGGCTTTAAGAATAAAAGAGATCACAGTGCCACCCTGGGAACAGATTTGTGAAGTTGATAATAAAACAAAGGAAATGAAAGCAGATTATGTTTTCTTCTTCTTCACAGCTTTCTCCTGTTTACAGCTGTTCAGCCTGTGAAAAACAGCTGGAGAGATTCAAAATCAAGGTGCATAAAGTGAAAGGGTGTCATTGAAAAAGTTAATAAATTTCACTCATATGACAAGTGCAGAACTAATTTTACTTAAATTTGGAATTTATGACAAAGTAGAAGGAACACAGTGTTTTGCAGTAGAAGGAGATTTTTTATATTGCTCTGTATGTACAACATTTAACCATTATGTATACACAGGGGATCCGTTAATTAAAATATTAAAGAACCACTTCTGTAAAGTCGTCTTCACCATAGGCTGGTTTTCTTTGTGTGGAGCATTGCTCACTTTCGAAAAGGAAAAAAAGATGTATTAGAGTAGATTAGATTGTACTTTATTTGTGCCAAAGAGAAAATAAAAATTTTACAGAAATGCAAAAAAAACAAAACAAATAAAAAATACATATACTGTGTATATATATTGTCAGGGATGCCAGAGGCCATGACCTGGCCGGGACGCCATGAGGGACCGGATGTGGGTCTGCGCCCACCCTGGATCACGTGGGGGTCGCCTTCCTGGTTGCTCTGGGGGCCACGGGTACAGGGCATGGAAGCTCCACCCTGTAGGGGCCCGTGGTCACCACCAGGAGCGCCCCAATGCCTTGGGGACCTGTTACCCCAGCACTTCCGCCACACCAGAAAGTGCTGGGGGGAAGACTTTGGAGGATACCCGGAGAGCTGCCGGGAGAACAGCCAACACTTCCGCCACGCTGGGGCGTGGCCAATGGGGGAGTGTCGGAAGCACCTGGAGCTCATCCGGGTCATGTATAAAAGGGGCCGTCTCCCTTCATTCGAGGCTGGGGTTAGGAGGAGGAAGGACAAAGCTCAGGAGAGCTGTGGAGGCGGCCCGAAGACAAGGCATTGTGTGGCCAGGACTAATTTGGGGTTTTGTGCACGTGACTGGGTCTGAGTGACCATTGACTGGGGTCTGTGTGACCCATTATACTTGTAAATATTTGTAAATAAACGTGTGGTGGTGTGAAGAACAACAAGTCCACCTGTCTGTGTCCGGGCCGGGTTCACAATATATATATATATATATATATATATATATATATATATATATATATATAGATATATATATACACTAGGGGTTTTGCCCCCTGCTTGCTTTACTCACCAACCACTTTGCGTCTCTGCCATTTGCTCTGTGAGGAGGGGGGCTGAATGCACCCCAAGGAGACGCAGTTGCTCCTCCAAAACCTCCTTTTAAACGGTGATACAATGGGAAACAAATAGGTATTTTTACCTCCTCTTTGCTCGATCAGCTGCTGGCTTGCTGCTGCTGACATGCCATGTGATCTTCATTTTGCGCAGTGCTTCGAACATTTAAAAGCCTGTACAGCAGCTGTCCTACTCTTTGTCTTTTATTTCCGGCCCCAGGGCATGGTTAAATCTCTTGGCACAAAGTCTTGTCTTGCGAGATGTGAGTTTTTGATATTTTTTAGTTTATAATTTAAAAACAGAATAAGAATCTGAAAATATAAAAACATCACATTAAAGTGATGATAAATTCTGAAAAGAATGATACCAAACATATATATGCAGGTTTTAAAATAAGCCAGATTTAAAGCGTGACAAAAAAAGTGACATAAGAACATCACATAATATCATTGCACAAAATCGTTGCACTTTTAGGCTCAGGATTTTATATACTGTATATAGAGTAGTATATATAAAATCCTAAGCCTAAAAGCGCAACGATTTTGTGTAACGATTTTATGTCACGCTTTAAAGTCCATCAAGTGCTCCTTGTAGAACTGTTTGTACTTATAAGTATGACTAGCAGAATACCCGCGCTTCGCAGCGGAGAAGTAGTGTGTTAAAGAAGTTATGAAAAAGAAAAGCAAACATTTTAAAAATAACGTAAGATGATTGTTAATGTAATTGTTTTGTCATTGATATGAGTGTTGTTGGCATATATATATATATATATATATATATATATACACACACAGACACATATATAAACATATATATACATATAAACATATATATAAATATATAAATATATATATATATACACATCTATACACATATATATACAGTTATATATATATATACACATATACACACATACATATATATACATATACATATATATACACATACTGTATATATACACACATATATATACATACTGTATATACAACATATACATATCTACATATATACTGTATATACACATATATATACAAATCTACATATATATCTACATATATATATATATTAGGTGGGACTCGATTAAAAAATTAATCCAATTAATTAGAGGCTGTGTAAGAATTAATCTTGATTAATCGTATGTAATCACACACGTAAATTTGCCCCAAATCGCAAATGTTTTTTTTTTTTTTATTTAAAACGGTTTTAGTGGGCTTACAGAATCAAATAATAGACATGGACATGAATATTGTAAACTGAAGCTGTTTTAATTTCTGAAAAAAAGCCTTTAAACTGCATTTGAATTCAAAACAGAAACAAAAATATCATCCCTGGTTAAAATTGGGCAGACTTAAAAATAAAGTGGTAGTTTAAGTACTTTAAGTACATTTTCAGAATAGTATTGTCTTTAAATAATAATAACCAAAATTTCACCATAAAGTGCAGTTTTTCTTCTTAAAAAATAAGTCAGAAACATAAAAGGTAATTTGACCAGCTTACTCTTTAAACTCTGAGTAACATTAGCCAAAATTATTTTGTACATTAGGCTAAAACAGTGTGATCATTGAACATTTTGTAATTAGATGTATTTAGAATTACTAACGGTCACGGAAGTCCAATGATCCCCAGTAAGAGCCACAAAGTCCGCTTTCTGTAATGCATCTAATTTTGCTTGCTTTTCAGTGTGCACAAAACAATGCTTTTATCAAGGCTTCGCCGGAAGTCGAAATGATCAGTCGTAGGAACGCGCTTTATTCCGACTCTAACATTTTTGTAGCTGTGATGTGTGCATCAGTGTAATGGATGTACCAGGAAATCATGCATTGACAAAAGTTCCCGTTTGCTTGGAATTGAAAGTGTGATTAAATGCGTTATTTTTTAACGCGTTATGGAGTACATGCATCGAAGCTTCTCAGCTGTGCTTGTGCTAAGAAAGGGAAAATTTTAAAAATAACGTAACATGATTCTGCGTTAACCTAATATTTTTCATACGTCCCAAACCAAGGAGATGCGAAGGTAAAATGAATCGGTAGCGCGTACATAGTCAGTACATCCCTCTCGGGAATCGAACCTCGAATGTCGGCGTTAGAGGCTTAAGACTCTACAATTGCCACAGCGTGTGGCTTGTCTATGCTAAAGTATGTATTGTAGATCGGGTATATATATACATTTATATATATACCCGTATCGCAGTGGAGAAGTAGAAGTTATGAAAAGAAAAGGGAACATTTTAAAAATAACGTAACATGATTGTCAATATACAGTAATTGTTTTGTGAGTGTTATTGAATGTTGCTGTCATCAAGGATTTGATTATCATTATTTCTTTCAATCAGGCTCGTATTTGTAGGATGTGTTCAAGTTACATTCCGTGTTTGTCAATCGTTGTAAAGATAAGAGGTTTCATTCATCGATTAGTTCCTTACTGCATCAATAAACAGCTCGTCTTCCTTTTATCTGTGATGTGACAAACTGCATGCACGGGTTTTTTTTACACTGTCTTCCTTTAGCAGGACATTCACTTTTTCCACCGTGTGCTTTGTTTCCGCAGTAGCTGCACTTATGAATATGATTCTATGTATAAGACGCTTCATATTTTTTTGCTGCCTTCTCAATTGTGTAATTCGGTTTTGTTCAGCACTCTTTGGAACTGTTGCTTTTGTCTGTGCACTGCGCCAGTTCACGTGAGCCGCTTGGTGTTCTTGCATCGAAGGTTCCCAGCTGTACTGGTGCCATCTCGTAATGTCAGCTAAGACCCGGCACTTAAAACTTTCTCTCGCAGTTTCAATGAGTTTGTGCCAAACACCACCCTGACCATCTCATCTTCCTCTGCATAAGCACAGTCCTTCACACGTGAATATTTACCGCAGTGTTTGTATTGGATTGCCGCTGATGGACGGCCTTATATGGGCAGGCACTAAATTACAAACGCTAGTGGTAGCCTATGAACTTAATTTAATATAAACTTACGGTTCACGCCGTGCTTTGTTTCCGCAGTAGCTGTACTTATGAATATGCTTGTATGCATCATTTGCTTCATAATGTTTTTCTGCCTTCTCAATTGTGAAATGGCGTTTTGTGCTCATCGCTGTTTGGAGTTCTTCCTTGTGCTCTACGTACTTACGTAGGAGGCGTGATGATGTCACATGAAACTCCGCCCCCCGCGGCCATCTCCAACTCAAGACTCCATTACATTATATGGGGAAAAATAGCTTCCAGTTATGACCCTTATGCGTAGAATTTCGAAATGAAACCTGCCCAACTTTTGTAAGTAAGCTGTAAGGAATAAGCCTGCCAAATTTCAGCCTTCTACCTACACGGGAAGTTGGAGAATTAGTGATGAGTCAGTCAGTGAGTCAGTGAGTGAGTGAGGGCTTTGCCTTTTATTAGTATAGATTACCTCACTGTAAACTTGTGATAGTTATAATATTGCATAACCTGAGCCACTTTACAAAGTGTGTATTTACATATGATGACGATATCATTTTTAAGATGAAATGCAGCAAAATATGTTTATTACATTATACAGATAAAATGTTAACATCATTCAATAATAAATAAATAATCAATATTGTTATAATTAAAAATGTGAGGACACGGTGTCGCAGCACTAGGTAGTTCAGGGATTGTTCCTGCCTCAAGGATAGATGGATAGAAAAATTAAACATGTACTACGAAGATATTTCAATGTTCCTTAAAAGTTTTGAAGAATCTGCGTTCTAAGCTTACAGATGGCTTAACATGTATTACAGAGTTGATTGTCTGGTGATTGATTACTTGGAGAAAGAAAAGGAAGGACAGGAATTGGGGGTTAATGCATTTGAAAGAGACAGTATGCTGCAATAAATTATTTCATCAAACATTGTGCACGGTGCAGTAAGCATCTTGCGGGAGGCATGAACAATCTCTGGATGAGGTGCCAGCTCGTCACTATCACTGTGCCACTGTGTTCCCATGTTTAATAACATGTTTTAACTCCTATCATAATGAAAATGATATCAAGTATATATCTCAATATTTTAATTATTCAGAGAACTGTAATATTACAAATGTAATGGATTCTGTGATTCTGTGTCCTGTCAGAGGAAGAGAAAGCCAGTTTAAGAAGCACGTAGTGATTCACACACATAGAGCACATAGAAAAACACATACAAAACAAAGCATTTAACGTGCTACTTTAGTTACGATGGGATTTGAGAAACTTGTAAATTAAACAATTTACAGATGAAGTTTATGATGTTCTACTTTAATGACAAAATAAACTATGTGATTAAAGTGGAAATTTCGAGATTAAAGTTGACATTTCATGCTTTTTTCCCACTGTGTCACTATTTGTTTTTCTTTTTTCTGTACCCTAATAAGCTTTCATATGACACTCAGACTGTGGGCTACGATTCGCCTTTTCGCGGCGACTTTGAAATCTGACAACTTCTGTTTTATTTCAGGCACTGTGCAACTTTGTGAACTTGAGCTTTCGAGTTTCTCCGAAACTCTAGGTCACTCGATCACCTTCCTTTTGTTGTTTATATCGCTGTTTAAACCTTGCCTCCACTTTGTATTCGCTGAAATTCTTCTATTTTCTCCCGTGCTTTTGCCATTGCTGTTTCACAGAACGCTGAGCTTAAGGGCTATTTATATTGATTTGCATATTCAAAGAGGCATAATTCTGGGAGGAGTTTGGGTGGGGCAGCAGGCACGTGCACGTGTGTTAATTTTCATGCTGACCAGGATTTATGTAGCGGAAGAACGTGGAAGTTGGAGTTCGCACAGATTTATGGATCTGGATTTTTTTATGTGTGCGCACATTTCCACTTTTGTCTGTACGCCATGTTTTAGTGTGAATTCTGCGCATAGTGTTATGCATGAGGCCCCAGGTCTGTAAAAGGCTGTGTTTCTCAGACACTGAATCACATCATCAGTGGATTACAGTTTGCTGTCTCTTATTAACGAGTGGGTCGCAGTGACAACTGGGTTTTGACTTGGGTTGCTGCCGGTGGGTTACTGTTTGCCTTTGTTGGCCTACCAGTTGGTCGTGTCAAGACACTGCATAATATATTTTCTTCATGAGTAGCACTGATGACTTCTGGACCCACCTCTCTACATAAGGAGATTAATTTAGTTGAGTACTTCTCTTCAGAATTTGCTCTATTCTCTGTAGAACCACTTCATCTAATAAACAGTTACAGTTTCTTTTCTGCATGAAGAGGCGCCTCTCCTTCTTTTCTATGTTAAAAGGTCCATTCACTCTGTATAGGGAGACCACTTGAAGAGAAAAATGCACATGCAAGAACCTCAGGTCTGTTTCCTATAGGACATCTTCTTCATATGTATAGTAATGTTTATGCCTGTCAAAGGAATCATGTAATTTTGAGGAATTCTCACATAGCAGCTTCCAGAGGTGGGTAGAGTAGCCAAAAATTGTACTCAAGTAAGAGTAGTGTTACTT
This sequence comes from Polypterus senegalus, assembly GCF_016835505.1. Taxonomy (NCBI): domain Eukaryota; kingdom Metazoa; phylum Chordata; class Cladistia; order Polypteriformes; family Polypteridae; genus Polypterus; species Polypterus senegalus. Next base: position 112,452,382 of record NC_053168.1, read on the forward strand.
CAAAATAATATTACTCAAGCAAAAGTAAAAAGTAGTCATCCAAAAAATTTCTCAAGTAAGAGTAAAAAAGTATTTGGTGAAAAGACTACTCAACTTCTCAGTAACTGTTTGATCATAATGATTTATTTTTTTAGAAATGTTGTAATAAGACAGACAAAAATATAAAATAATGTGCAAATTCTACAGTAAAAAGTATGGTGCAGTGAAACTACTCTTAGAAGTACAATTTTTATTAAAAAGTTATTCAAGTAAATGTAACGGAGTAAATGTAACTTGTTACTACCCACCTCTGGCAGCTTCTCATCAGATTGAGAATTTCTTTTCCACATGAGAAATGTCTCTTCTGGACATAAGGATATTTACTCCTTTTAGGACTTTTTCTCTTTGTGAGCAACTGTGCTCACGATTGAACCTCGTTTTTTAAATAACAATGTCATCATTACAGATTTACTTGTTTGTTCATGGAGTACTGCTCTCACCTAAGCCAGTGCTCTAAGCTGGCACTTCATTCACTGCAGAACGTCTTCCTGATCATTACCTTTCACTTTGAGTGTCCTCACATATAATAATAACCATTCGTTAGATAAGAAATTAAGTTCTCCATAGGCTCTCCCTCCAACCAAGGCTCTCATCTATACTAATAAAAGGCAAAGCCCTCACTGACTGACTGACTGACGGACTGACTGACTGACTCACTCACTCACTCACTGACTGACTCACTCATCACTAATTCTCCAACTTCCCATGTAGGTAGAAGGCTGAAATTTGCCAGGCTCATTCCTTACAGCTTACTTACAAAAGTTGGGCAGGTTTCATTTCGAAATTCTACTCGTAATGGTCATAACTGGAACGTATTTTTTCGTCCATATACTGTAATAGACTGCAGCTCGATGGCTGTGGGAGGCGGAGTTGCGTGTCGTATCATCACGCCTCCCACGTAATTTAGTGCCTGCCCATATAAGGCGGTCTGTCAGCGGCAATCCAATAGAAACACTGCCGCTAAATATTCACGGGTGAAGGACTGTGCTTAAGCAGACGAAGATGAGATGGTCAGGGTGGTGTTTGGCACAAACTCAGCGAAACTGTGAGAGAAACGTTTAAGTGCCGGGTCTAAGCTAACATTAAATAAAGCCGTGGACATCGCACGAGATGGCACAAGCACAGCTGGGAACCTTCGATGCATCTACACCGAGCTGCTCGTGTGAACTGATGCAGTACGCAGACAAAAAGCAACAGCTCCAAAGAGCGCTGAACAAAAACTGAATTACACAATTGAGAAGGCAGCAAAAAAATATGAAGCGTGTGACGCATACAAGCATATTCATAAGTGCAGCTACTGTGGAAACAAAGCACATGGTGGAGAAAGTTAATGTCCAGCTAAAGGAAGACAGTGTAAAAAAAACCTGTGCATGCAGTGTGGCACGTCTCAGATAAAGAGGAAGACGAGCTGTTTATTGATGCAGTAAGAAACAAATCGATGAATGAAACCTGTTATCTGTTACAATGGTTGACAAACACGGAATGTAACATGAACACAACACATCTTCCAAATACGAACCTGATTGAAAGAAATAATGATAATCAAATCCTTGATGACAGCAACACTCAATAACACTCATAAAACAACTATATTGACAATCATGTTACATTATTTTTAAAATGTTCCCTAAATTTAAAATAAAAAAATATGAGGTTAACGCAGAAAGACAGATCACCAATTGAAGCTTTATGAATAATGGATACTTTATTCGCCATCAATGATTGTTTTTGTAAAGCCATACTCAGTGTAATCCTCCTTCCATTTTCTATTTTTTTTCACGACTAGCCATGATTAGATGAACGGTAAAAAAGTAAGAGCGAAGCGACGGTGACTTATTGAGGCACGCAGGCGAAAGCACAATATATATATATATATATATATATATATATATATATATATATATATATATATATATATATATACTGTATATATATACAGTGATCCCTCGCTATATCGTGCTTCGACTTTCATGGCTTCACTCCATCGCAGATAAGCATATCTAAATATATATCACAGATTTTTCGCTGGTTCGTGTATTTCTGCGGACAATGGGTCTTTTAATTTAAAGTACATGCTTCCTCAGTTTGTTTGCCCAGTTGATTTCATACAAGGGACACTATTGGCAGATGGCTTAGAAGCTACCTAATCAGAACATGTATTACGTATTAAATAAAACTCCTCAATGATATACGATGTGCTTCCCGAGCGGTGCTTGATTGTTTGCTTTTCTCGGTCTCTCTCTTTCTCTCTGACATTCTCTGCTCCTGACGGCGCTCCTTTGAAGAGAAGATATGTTTGCATTTTTTTAATAGTGAGAAAGAACTGTTATCTCTGTCTTGTCATGTAGCACAGTTTAAACTTTTGACTAAAAGGTGTTATTTCATGTCTAGAGGGCTCTAATAATGTTAATAGTGTGGGAGAGTTTATAAGGGTTTAAAATATATAAAAATAACCATACAAACATATGGTTTCTACTTCGTGGATTTTCCCTCGAGGAGGGATTACTGTATATACTATATAATACTGTATATATATATATGTGTGTGTGTATATGTATGTGTGTATATATGTAGATATATATATATATATATGTGGATGTATATGTTTGTATATATATATGTGTATATGTATATATGTAGATATGTATGTATATGTATATGTGTATATGTATATATAGATATGTATATATGTTTGTGTTTATATATATATATACTGTATGTGTGTGCATGTATATATGTAGATATGTATGTATATGTCTATATGTTTATATATGTGTGTGTGTGTATATATAGCAAAATACCAATGCTTTGCAGCGCATTTTAATAATAACATAACATGACTGACAATGTAATTGTTTTGTCATTGTCATGAGTGTTGCTGGCATATATATATATTATATATATATATATATATATATATATATATATATATATATACATATATATATATACATATATATGCATATATATACACATATACACATATATACATATACACATATAGCAAAATACCCGCGCTTTGCAGCGGAGAAGTAGTGTGTTAAAGAAGTAATGAAAAAGAAAAATAAACATTTTGAAAATAATGTAACATGATTGCCAATGTAATCAATGTAATTGTTTTGTCACTGTTATGAGTGTTGCTGTCATATATATATATATATAGCAAAATACCCGCACTTTGCAGTGGCGAAGTACTGCCTTAAAATTTTTATTAAGAAGAAAGTGAAACAATTTTAAACTGAGGGAAAATATACCAATAATTATTTGTTAAGGATCTCTTTGTAAGCCACGTTGTCAGGTCAGCCCTCCGGTTGCAATATGACCAAGTTGTGCGCTGAGCTTACTCTTGAGCATGCAACGTAGAGTTGGCCATGTGAAAAGCAATATTGTCACAAATCTCACAGCTTGGATTGCTGCTGTCATAATCGGTTGGTGTTTCATGGTTTGTTTTAATGACGTTAGTATTTGCAGGACTTGTTGTGTTGAAGTGACATTCGGCATCTGTCAAGTGTTGTAAGCATACAACCAGTTTCATCGGTAACTTCACATCCAGCTTTTGAGAGTTTAAATATTCATAAACATCAAAGTGTCCACTACTCAAATCGTCACCTGTGAACCTAAGATGTTTAAGAGGCATTGGCAGTTCTCTAAAGGTGTAAAATATATTCGCAGGTGAAGGACTGTGCTTAGCATATTCATAAGTAAGGCTGCTGCGCTACTCAACACGCCTCCCATGTAATTGACTGCCTGCCCATATAAGGCCATTCTTCGCTACGGTGTGTTCATTCCTTTTTTTGCTTCGCCAAGGAAGCAGCCTACTCACAGATTCCACACTGTTTTATAAACAAACGACATATAAGAAAGTCCTTTTTCCTTGCTTCGCCAACGAAGCAGCCTTTTTATTTAATCCACGGGTTCTCCACTGTTTTATTGTTCATTTATTACGATTGTTATACTGATTGTGTAGGTATTTTACACTTAGTTTACTGTTCAGGTACCCATTTCCTTTATTTAATCCGCGGCTTTTATGCTGTTGTTTTGTTCGTTTATTACGATTATAGTTATTTGATTTCCTTTCTTTGCCTGACTGCCTGCCTATATAAGGCTCTCCTCAGTTTTTTTGTGAAGCAGCCTTTACACAGCTTCTTCGCTGTGTTATAAATGAACGCCATATAAGTCCATCCTTTCTCCTTGCTTTGCGGTTCTCTACTGTTTTATTGTTCGTTTATTACGATTGTTATAGTTATTGTGTAGCTATTTTAGACTTAGTTTACTGATCAAGTACCCATTTCCTTTATTTAATTTGCGGGTTCTCCACTACTTTTTTGTTCCTTTATTACGATTATAGTTATTTATTGATTCCCTTCTTTGGCTGCCTGCCCTCCCATATAAGGTGCTCCGCTGTTTTTTTGTGAAGCAGCCTTTACACAGCTTCTCCTCTGTTTTATAAACAAACGACATATAAGGCCGTCGTTTTTTCTTGCTTCACCAACTAAGCAGCCTTTTTATTTAATCCACGGGTTCTCCGCTGTTTTATTGTTGGGATTTCTTCCTTCTTTTCTACGTACTGCGGTCACAGTCAGTTCACGTGATTACTTGGGAGGCGTGATGATGTCACATGCAGCTCCACCCCCACGGCCATCGAGCTAACGTCCATTACAGTATATGGAGAAAAAAAGGTTCCAGTTATGACCATTACGCGTAGAATTTTGAACCTGCCCAACTTTTGTAAGTAAGCTGTAAGGAATGAGCCTGCCAAATTTCAGCCTTCTACCTACACGGGAAGTTGGAGAAATAGTGATGAGTGAGTCAGTGAGTCAGTGAGTGAGGACTTTGCCTTTTATTAGTATAGATATATATATATATATATATATATATATATATATATATATATACACAGTGGTGTGAAAAACTATTTGCCCCTTCCTGATTTCTTATTCTTTTGCGTGTTTGTCACACAAAATGTTTCTGATCATCAAACACATTTAACCATTAGCCAAATATAACACAAGTAAACACAAAATGCAGTTTTAAATGATGGTTTTATTATTTAGGGAGAAAAAAATCCAAACCTACATGGCCCTGTGTGAAAAAGTAATTGCCCCTGAACCTAATAACTGGTTGGGCCACCCTAGCAGCAATAACTGCAATCAAGCGTTTACAATAACTTGCAATGAGTCTTTTACAGCTCTGGAGGAATTTTGGCCCACTCATCTTTGCAGAATTGTTGTAATTCAGCTTTATTTGAGGGTTTTCTAGCATTAACCGCCTTTTAAGGTCATGCCATAGCATCTCAATTGGATTCAGGTCAGGACTTTGACTAGGCCACTCCAAAGTCTTCATTTTGTTTTTCTTCAGCCATTCAGAGGTTGATTTGCTGGTGTGTTTTTGGTCATTGTCCTGTTGCAGCACCCAAGATTGCTTCAGCTTGAGTTGACGAACAGATGGCCGGACATTCTCCTTCAGGATTTTTTGGTAGACAGTAGAATTCATGGTTCCATCTATCACAGCAAGCCTTCCAGGTCCTGAAGCAGCAAAACAACCCCAGACCATCACACTACCACCACCATATTTTACTGTTGGTATGATGTTCTTTTCTGAAATGCTGTGTTCCTTTTACACCAGATGTAATGGGACATTTGCCTTCCAAAAAGTTCAACTTTTGTCTCATCAGTCCACAAGGTATTTTCCCAAAAGTCTTGGCAATCATTGAAATGTTTCTTAGCAAAATTGAGACGAGCCCTAATGTTCTTTTTGCTTAACAGTGGTTTGCGTCTTGGAAATCTGCCATGCAGGCCATTTTTTCCCAGTCTCTTTCTTATGGTGGAGTCGTGAACACTGACCTTAATTGAGGCAAATGAGGCCTGCAGTTCTTTAGACGTTGTCCTGGGGTCTTTGTGACCTCATCGGATGAGTCGGCTCTGCGCTCTTGGGGTAATTTTGGTCGGCCGGCCACTCCTGGGAAGGTTCACCACTGTTCCATGTTTTTGCCATTTGTGGATAGTGGCTCTCACTGTGGTTCGCTGGAGTCCCAAAGCTTTAGAAATGGCTTTATAACCTTTACCAGTCTGATAGATCTCAATTACTTCTGTTCTCATTTGTTCCTGAATTTCTTTGGATCTTGGCATGATGTCTAGCTTTTGAGGTGCTTTTGGTCTACTTCTCTGTGTCAGGCAGCTCCTATTTAAGTGATTTCTTGATTGAAACAGGTGTGGCAGTAATCAGGCCTTGGGGTGGCTACGAAATTGAACTCAGGTGTGATACACCACAGTTAGGTTATTTTTTAACAAGGGGGCAATTACTTTTTCACACAGGGCCATGTAGGTTTGGATTTTTTCTCCCTAAATAATAAAAACCATCATTTAAAAACTGCATTTTGTGTTTACTTGTGTTATATTTGACTAATGGTTAAATGTGTTTGATGATCAGAAACATTTTGTGTGACAAACATGCAAAAGAATAAGAAATCAGGAAGGGGGCAAATAGTTTTTCACACCACTGTATATATATATATATATATATATATATATATATATATATATATATATATATATATAAACAATTACATTGACAATCATGTTATGTTATTTTCACTAGGTTCAGCCCTGAGGAATACCACCACCTGCCATGTGAGGGAATGAACTGCTCCAGGCACCCACGTTCACTCAGTCCATCAATTTTTCTTCTGTCCCAGTTTGGATGAAGATTGTTAGGAGTTCTGGCCGGGTTGAGTCTCCACTCTCACCATCTTTCCTTTATGGCCTCTTGGCTGGGCAGGAAATCAACCTCTACTCCAGCCAGGATGTCTGTTGTTCCTTCATGGCACTTTCATACAGTAAATAGAAGCAGCACACAGCATTCTGAGAAGTTGCTCCTCTTGGGTTTAAATTCAATTTCAGAATTTCAGTAATTTGAAGCTCTGGTCAATTTGTCTACTAGTCTGGCATCAGTCTGTTTGAATACTTCAGTTGCTCTGAGCCAGAAGGTGACACTGGTGTACAAACTGTAGTACAAAGGAAAAAAAAAACACTGGGACCTCCAGGGTCATAATTTTGGGTTCCAAAGAAGTCTGACTTGTTTGTATGATACTAGAGAGCTATATATATATACTATATAACTATATATATAAAATCCAACATCTGTCTGTCTGTTTGCTTTTCATGAGACAACTACTTAATGGATTAAGATGAGGTTTTTTTTCGAAAATTTACTTGAACATTCAGGTTGATTTTGTGCCTTCTTTCATCGCACTAAGTATCATAGTTCGCTTGCAGTACCAATTTATTTGCGTGAATCCAAGAGTCACGCAGCGGGCCGAGAGGACGAGGGCGAGGCCCTCCTAACCCACGCGCCAGCCTTGGGGCGTGTCTTATATCTGCTTAGCTAGCAAGTGAGAGATCTACTTAATGGATTTAGATTGGGTTTTTTTCTATAATTTGCTTGAACATTCTGCTTGATTTTGCAACTTTTCTCATCATGCTAAGAATCATAGTTCACTTGCAGTTGCAATATATTCCCACTAACCCAAGACAGAGGCTGCGGGCCGAGTGGAGGGGGAAGCGTGACGTCAGGAGTGCGGAGCCGGGCAGGGCCCACCTTACTGTCCCTTTTCACTAATACACGGGCATAGCCACTGGGCATGGCTAGTATATACCATATATATATATATATATATATATATATATATAGATATTGTCACAACAAGAACACAAAGGAGCCACAAAAAGGTTTGGTGTAGCCGCCCCGCAAATTGTAAGTGGTTGCAACACAATAAAACAACTGGTTGCATGGAGTTCAAAACAGAAATGATACATAGGTAGAAAATGGTGGTATTTAAATTGAAGCAGAGGAGGTGCCATCATTGGGGTCGGAAGTGGAAATAACGTCATTAGGAACAGGTGGAATTTCCCGAAAAATGGTCTGCAGGAGAAGAAAAGAAAGGGTTAATGCATTCCACCCACTCTGGTCCGGCACAGAATTACAGAATTTCCCTAATTCAAGCCATTTAGCAGCTTCCCATGTGCACATGTGTATATATATATATATATACTGTATATATTGTCACACACATGCGCATGGGAGGCAGCTAAAGGGCTTAAGTATGGACAGTTCCGAGACATACCGGGATGTGGCAGAGTGCACTGACTCATTTTCTCCCTTGCCTGCAGACCATTCAGTGGAGATTCCACCTGGTCCTCTTGACGTCACTTCCGGGACCGAGCCAATGGAAGGAGACTTTGCCGGCTCTTGCCCCTGTGAAGTCACGTCCGGGCTCACAGCAATGGCAGAAGACCTACATGAGCCCGACCCCTTTGACTTCACTTCCTGTCTTTCCCTTTAAAAGCCTCCACCTTTTCCCTATTTCCTCAGTTCTAATTTGTACCCAATTTTGTGCACATCAGTGCTGAATCAATATAAGCAACTTCGCAGCTAGGAAACCAATTATACGGGTGGCTGCCCCAAACCTTTGTATGACTCTGTGTCGAGTTTGTGACAATATACAGTGTATATATATATATATATATATATATATAGTGACAGATGACCGGGTCCATTCTTGGCCGGGACGCCCACCACATCTGCCAGGGAGACAAGGGTGGGAAACCCTGTATCTCCCCCTGGACGCTAGATGGCAGCATCCCAGGGTTGCAGCGGTGCTTCGGACTCACCCAGAGCTTCATGGGGGTTGGAGTTCTGTGCAGCTCTGTGGGGTTCCGCAGGTGCCACTAGGGGGTGGTGCAACAGGAGCAGCTGGCCCCTTTTGGGCACTGATTTCGCCTTACCTGGAAGTGCAGGTGGATGTCAGCAATCAACCACCTGGGGCACTTCTCGGTACCTGATTATAGGGGGCCAGCAACCACCACTCAGCGACCAGAGTCGGGAGGATGAGGATGAAGCTTGCTGAGGAGGAGTGGTGGTGGAAGAGAAGAGAGAGGATAGTGCTTTTGTGTTGATTTGTGCTTGGGACTGTGTTGTGGCTGGAGGGATTACAGGGAAGACGTGCCCTCCAGCAGAAGATAAATAAAAGTTTGTTTGTTTTTACACGTGCGTCCCATGTCCAATCTGTGTCGGGTCAGGCGCTATATAGCGTCATTCTTACAATATATATAGTGATAAATCCAGGGCGTCAGTGAGCCCTAAACCCCAACACGAACACAAAACACAACATTTATCAAAATAAATGAAGGTTTTATTTAAAATACCTCCAAAAGTATTACAAATAATCACAAAACACTGGTCTTTCTCTCCACAATATATTTTCTCACCACTGCACTGCCCTCCTCCAGTCAAGTGTTGCCTCTCTACCACCCAGCTCCAACTCACCTGAATAAGGGAGTGCGGTCCCTTTTATTACAGATCTGGAAGTACAGTAATCCCTCCTCGATCTCGAGGGTTGTGTTCCAGACCCCCCCGCGATAGATGAAAATCCGCAAAGTAGAAACCATATGTTTGTATGGTTATTTTTATATATTTTAAGCCCTTATAAACTCTCCCACACTGTTAACATTATTAGAGCCTCCTAGACATGAAATAACACCCATTAGTCAAAAGTTTAAACTGTGCTCCATGACAAAACAGAGATGACAGTTCTTTTTCACAATTAAAAGAATGCAAACATATCTTCCTCTTCAAAGAATACGTGTCAGGAGCACAGAATGTCAGAAAGAGAGTGCGAGAGAAAAGCAGACAATCAAAAAATCAATACACGCTTTTGGGCTTTTAAGTATGCCGAAGCACCGCGATAAAGCGGCATTTTTTAGAGGAGTGTCCGTATCCTCTAGACAAACAGCCTCTGTGCAAACAGCCCCTCTGCTCACACCCCCTCCGTCAGGCGCAGAGAAGGTCAGAGAGAGTGAAAGAGATAGAGAAAAGCAAACAATCAAGCACCGCGCAGGAAGCATATCGTATATCATTGAGGAGTTTTATTTAATACATAATACATGCTCTGATTGGGTAGCTTCTAAGTCATCCACCAATAGCGTCCCTTGTATGAAATCAACTGGGCAAATAAACTGAGGAAGCATGTTCCATAGATTAAAAGACCCATTGTCCGCAGAAATCTGCGAACCAGTGAAAAATCCGTGATATTTATTTAGATATGCTTACATTTAAAATCCGCGATGGAGTGAAGCCGCGAAAGTTGAAGCGTGATATAGCGAGGGATCACTGTACTTCCAGTGCCAGGGCGATTGCCCGATGGAAGCACCTCTGGGTCACATGGAAGTCCATTAATCAAGCAGGCAGCTTGTTTCCCTGTAATGGCCTCCTGTGGCACCCCATAACACCAGCAGGGCTGTCCTGCCAGACTACATTTCCCGCATGCCCTGCTTGTCTCCCACTGGGTGTGGATATCCGGGACTGCTGCCATCTAGCGTGCTGGGGGAATCACAGTTCCCTAGTGATATCTCCACTTTTATAGGGGCTGTCCATCCATCTCTTCCTTCCGTCACCTATATGTCTTTGCCACCACCTTCCATTCCGCAGCAGATTGTGCTGTGGTTCAAAAATGCAACAAATATTTAATTTACCACAGTAATCTCTCTGACTGTGGTAAATTAAATATTTGTTGCATTTTTGAACCACAGCGCTGTCTGCTGCGGAATGGAAGGTGGTGGCAAAGACATATAGGTGATGGCTTAGTTGCACAAAACAAAAAAAAAATCAAAGCACTTATAGTGACAAAAAAAAAACCAATTAACTGAGTAATGGAAAAATCATCTAAATGACTGTAATGTTGATCTGAAAAATTGAGCTAGACAGTAGATCTAAGAGCAGGGTCTCCAAGGCCTTGCTTTGGACACTTGATGGCTGACAGGTGCTGAGGAAAAAAAAAGATAAAAACAAAGGATGCACGTCAAGTAAAGTTAAAGGATAGTTTTGGTATTTTTAAAGCTAAAGTTATGTCTTCACAGTCATGGAATATATTAACTTGCCACATGAGATTGCATTCTAAAATGGAGCATATTTTAAATATTCTGTATTTATATCTGAACTCCTGTAAATTAAACAAACTTTACCTCGACATGTGTAAAAGTTAGTTTAATTGTGCTTGTGGTTGACAAGTGGCTTTTTCATTTTCAGAGATGAGGTTTTACAGTGCCCCACAAGTCTCCCACCTCACCACACCCTTATGGCACTGTCCCAGATCAAAAACAAATGGATGAGAAATGCAATTAAAATGGATTTCAATTAGAAGGCAACATTCAGTTGTTATTTAAAACATTTTGCTTTACAGATTTCCACAAAAGCATCTGCTGGTATGTATTGTATGATGTCCTGATGAAAAAAATGGCAGAGGACCTTAGCAGAAGAATTGTGGAGCTGCATAAGAACGAGAAAAAGTGAAGGATCTTCTCTTGGTAATGATGCACCTTAAATTGTTGTGGTGTGAACAGAGATTTAAATCTCATAGTTGATGGATTTTCAGGACAAGACAGAAGCACAGCACAACAGCGTAGACTTTAACAACATAATGACATATAGTGGAAATTTTAAAGCAAGAGTAAAAACCTCAGTATGTCTTACTTGATCCCATTACCTTTGTTGAAAGAAGTTAGAAGGAGCTTTTTTCCCCCTGAAGAGTCTCTGTGTTAAGTACAATTTTGTTAAACCTAATGAGTTGTTAAGTGGTCTAAATCTACCTACTTATATATTTATAATCTGTCACTTAGAAATGCTCAGCTGGCAGTCTAATATCATAACTGCAGCATTTGTTAATGAATGTAGCTCAGCACTATGCTGGCATCGGGCTCAGGGGCATGGATCTCAAGTGGTAACCGCTTTCAAACCTGCGCTGATCTCCGCACAACACAGAAATGATTTATGATGCTGTTACCTAGAAGGCCAGGGGAGAATTTATTATACCACTTGACAAACAGTGTAAGTTACACAGAAGGCCTGAGGAGAGCGTGTTGTGTTTTGCATAAAGAAAGCAATGGCGCCTTGACTGCTGCTGTTGGGGGCGACATTAGAAAGCACAGTGTATTTATTCAGCTGCTTGGGGAATCAGACAGCTGCAGGCCACAATTAGGCGAGCCGTCTGCATTTGTTAAATGAGTTTAATCCGTAACCTGCATGATACAATTTAGGCGGCATAGGGATCAATCATTCAATCAGTCAACAACACGTTCCAAGGCACTATACGCAGCAAACAAGATTAAAGAACACATTCAAACTGACAAAGCGGACAAGTAGAATCAAATTACAAGTCTTAAAAGCCATCTTTTCTACAGTAATGATGCAGCTGGTACCCAAACCATTTGTACCCTGACGCTGTGTTATTCTGGGGGACTGCTTAGCTCTCCAGCGCTTTTTCCTAACATTGTGTTCTCAGGTGCCTACTAGCATCATGCCACCCTGCCAAAGGTTCAAATGAGCTGAGCCAAATGTGTTATTTCTCTAATTTGCCATGCATAAGCAATGTGATCTAAGTTTTTATGATAACACAGAAAACAATGTATTCTACTGACAACTAATGTTCCAAGTTGCCTGTTTTATTAGAGACAAAAGGCGCCAGTCTATGTCTGCCAAAAGGAAAGAAAGCCCAGATGAAGGTTAATATTACATTTCTTTCCTACTGTTTTCTTCTGCCCATCCACATTCTGAACTATTTATTCCAGTACATTCATTAGAAACTGGAGCTTATCTCAGCAGCATTGAAAGTAATACTTCATCCAACCCTTGGTGGGATTCCTGTCCATCGCAGGACACACATACAGGCACAAGCTAACCCCTAAAGTGTAAGAGGTGAAAGTTCAAGGAGAAGGAGGGATAGGAGGGTCAATGACAGTCTATTAATATTGAGCATCTTGGAAATGGTGCAAAGAGGCCCGGACAAATGAACAATGAGGGACATACGCTAATGTTGTAGTGTGAACGTTTGTATATAACTTGATAAATATTTTGTATGTCTTTATTTGTAACTTAGACAAAGCAATGCAATATTAGTGTTTCATTGGTGAGAAGCTTTCATGTTTAAATACAAAAGCCTTTAGGACTGACTGAGGAATTTTATGGCACAGTTGGGAGAAAAGTGCTTAAAGCCAGTTGGGCAAGTAATTCTCTGCAGGACAGGAAGGCCACCTAGCTGGCAAACTTTACTCAGCAAATATTATAAAATTGTCTATAGAATTTGAACAGAGAATGTATAAATGTGGCTGCTTTATGCCTCCCCATCTCTCTTACATCACTGCCATAAAGAAGCATCTCTCTGTCACATGAGGAGTCACGAGGAGCACAACTAGGCAGCCATATTGAGACGGGCATGCGGCCTGTCCAGAAGAAAGCTAGAAATAATAAGTCTGTGTGCCACACAAAACTACGCATAAGCATTTTTCAGGTTGTATGGTTGCCAATATTCACATGTGCTTTGCTTATTGTTATTATTTTATCAATATTATCAATAATACATCATTTAAAGTTGTAACTTAACTCCTGCTTGTCTTAACTCTACTAGGGGGCTCTGCCCCCTGCTTGCTTCGCTCACCAACCCCCATGCGGGCACTACGCACTGGCCACCATGGATCTGCCTCTTGTGTATGGGGAACCGAATGTACAATTTAAACAGATTGTTATTTTTATGGGAATTGTTACATATGTATAATAGAACTAACTATTTTACATCACAGCGAGTAATTAGCCATAGTAAAAAATAGTAAAAGAAAATAAATTGAAAGAAAATTATGTTTCATGTTGCGTTAGAGGTATTCGTTGAGTTATACGTTTTCGTTCTTTTTGGCTTTGAAATTAACACGCCAATACTTTTCAAACTTAAAATTATTGTAAAACTTCACTGAAAACAATTTTTTGAAATAACTTTTCGTCAATATCACATTGAATTTTTATTCCGTGTTTGGAGTTACATCGTGACAACTCAATGTATAACTGCCTGTGAGTGAATATCGTTTCTTTCTCTCTAATAAATAAACTTTTTCGAATGTTTGTCCCTGTGATTTGTTAATTGTCATAGCATAAGCTATTCTAACAGGAAACTGTAAACATTTTAATACGAATGGCATATCAAGATCTCCTTTGGTGTCTGTTTTCTGCTGAAAATGTACTACATTACCTTTCTTGTTGCCTTTTAAAATTTAACATGTCAGAATTTTTCTACCAATTTTGAATAAAACTAATCTTGTCCTATTGCATACCCCATAAATTACACAATAACATTACTTTACATCCTTCTTTCAACAGTAATTCGGCTGGTGGAAGAACAGACAGTGTTAATGGTTCTAGATAAGTTGATGTTTTCATCATCCGCACCATCACCACCAACTCTTTCAGCATAGTTTATTGATATGCATTTAACCAATAGAAAATTTTCACATTAATTTGTCTGACTTCATCATTTCTCGGTGCTAGGATTGCTCATGTACTTACGCCTTCTGTTGATAACCCTTCAGGATGAAATTCTTTAATATTTGGACATAATAAGTCTTTGTTTATTGGGAACTTAAAGTGAGAAAAATATAAAAATTTTATAAGACCTGAGAGCGCAGGAACTGTTTCTGACAAAAGCATTCACACGAATGAGAGGTGAGAGGACCGTGGCCATGTTTGAAAATGGTTGAGAGGATGGCAGAACTTGAAAAAATCTCTTGCCAATAGCCTGGTCTCAAGATTTTCTTTTATAATAGAGAGATATAATTACCTGAGGTTATAAATGTAGAAGGGAAGGTGGGGAGAAGTTATAAAGTATAATACAGTAGAACCTCATTTCATGACAATAATTCGTTCCAAAACTCTGGTTGTAAACCGATTTGGTCGTGAACCAAAGTAATATCCCCCATAGGATTGTATGTAAATACAATTAACCCGTTCCAGGCCGTACAAACTGTATGTAAATATATATTTTTTTAAAGATTTTTAAGCACAAATATAGTTAACTATACCATAGAATGCACAGTGTAATAGTAAACTAAATGTAAAAACACTGAATAACACTGAGAAAACCTTGCACAACAGAGAAAACTAACACTGCAAGAGTTTGCGCTGTAGCGTTACGAACCGCTCGCTAAAACTCTTTTTTTAATGAGTTTTAAGCACAGGGGAAAAAATGAACATTTGAAAAATCCGTAATTTAATAAGCCACCAAGAAAAGTAACATTGCAACAATGCACGCTACGAACCGATCGCTGTTAACGGAAGTGAAGTGGAGGTTAAAATCTAATAGACAAAAGTCTTCATTAAATACAATGACGTTAAAACAATACTCGGATCTGTCTCTTTAAAAAAACAAGCCTTATGCATCCAGCTGTCTCTCTCTCTCTCGCTTGCGCGTGTGTGTCTTACGCGGGCGTGTGTCTGTATCTCTCATACGGGTGTGTGTGTGTCTCTCTCTTGCGTGCGTGTCTGTCTGTGTGTGTGTCTCTCTCGCGCTTCTGTGTGTGTGTGTGTTTCTCTCACGTGTGTCTGTGTGTGTATGTCTCATGCGCGTCTGTGTGTGTGTGTCTCTCGCGCACATCTGTGTGTATGTGTGTGTGTGTCTCCCGCGTGCGCGCGTGTGTGTGTCACTCTCTCTCAGCACAGGGAATGCACGGGGAGAGACTGAACACATGCGGAACAAACTGAAAGGGAAACTGGCTTGTTTGTATACTGAGTCTGTGGTCATGAACAAAGGCAAAAGGTTGGCAAACTTTTTGGTCGTAAACCGATTTGTACATGTTCCGAGATGTTCGTAAACCGAGGTTCCACTGTACCTTATAAACAGTGGTGAGTCTGTGTGATTTGAGGCATTCTGACTCTCATGTTTGTTAAGATAGGCAAAATGCTTAAGTATTAATCTTTTCAATTTTTGTAAACCGTTGTTATGTTCAGATATGCTTACTTGGTGATATTTGTCCTTCCTGGGCCACCTTACAGTGGGTCATTCCCAATGTAAGTAGTGTATCAGCCTCAAATTCATGCAGCAAAGTTCATTCCTCTTGTTTAAGTATATGGTAGCATAGTCGGTAAGTTTATATATGTAAACTTTTACTGTTCTGTACTGCTACTTATAGTTTTAAAGCTGTTACCAAACTATTTTGTTATTTGTGTGCTGAATATTATGTTTTTTAACTTGTAGTTTCACACCTGCTCTTTGTTAATATACTGGAGGTTTGTTCACCTCATGTCAAGCTAGGCTCCTAGTCATTATATTGATATAGGGAGGAGTTTAGCTGCCTAAATATTCATTATACCGTAATTGTGAGACCAGAACACTGACAAAGACTACACAATAAAGAATACAAAAGAGGAAAGTAGAGTAATATAGAGCTCTACCAAAACAAAACAACTAATTTAATCAGCGTATCCTGGTCTGGTAAGTGGCTCTAAGGAAGTCTGTTACAGAATATGTTGTCATCTGCTATGTATTATTGTGACCCAGCTACCCTAGCATTTTTTAGTGTGTGCTGGTGTTATGTTACAGCCAAGGCTGCTACCCTGGCTCAAGTTTATGGTGTTGTTTAATTAATCTTTTTGTTGTTTAAATATTATTTTCCATATTCTAATAATCTAAAACACCATAAAGTGCCATTTCTCATGTTTCAGCCAACCTATGACTCCCCTGGCTAGAGTTCAGTGTCATTTCTTATTGGTTTTTCATTATTTTTTGCAATTTATTTATATTAATATTTATTTAATGTATTATGAACATATTTCTAATTGTATGTTGGAAAAAAGGGAAGAATTTTAGTTATACCCCTTTTGCTGTGTTGGTGGCTGCCCATCACTGCCATGACTGGCCCTCCACCCTATTAAAGGGAGGGCCTTCCCAAGATTCCTCACTGCTCATTGAATGTGTTGGACTGGAGAGTGTTTTGGTGAGTTACTGTGTTTTCTGGATTTTTGACTCCGTGCTTTGGTTTGATTTCTTGTATTTGGACTGTGTAAGTGATTTTTTGAACCTCTGCTCCATCTTGACTTTGATTTTTTGGAATACTATATTTGGACTCTGTTTTCTGTGTTTCCCTTCGTCTTTCAGGCAACTCTTTGTGCTCTTCAGAGCTTTGTGTCCGCACAGGCTTTTGTGAAAATAAACCTTTTCTTTTTATCAAGATTTGTCTCAGCCCTTAGGGATTCTAGCCAGAGTATTTTGATGGTGTTTCTTCCTTTAGTGGGCAGCATTGGATGTGTTTTTGTATCTGTGCTTTTTGAACTCAGCCACCGCATGGCACCATCACTGTGGAAAACATCCCCATCCTGTACTGTCTGACTTCCAAAGAAGGCAGGTGCCTCTTCACTTAATGTCTTCAGACCAGTGGCACTTATGTCCCACCTCATGAAGAGCTTTGACCATAAGAGTCCCCTTGTGAAAGACCACCTGGACCCACATGGACTAAGGTCACCTGTGGAGTCCCTCAGGGGTCTGGGCTTGGACCATTACCTGTTTTAATTTATACAAATGACATTGATTCTGGTATAGTTAGTAAACGTATGAAATTTACAGATGACACTAAAAGTAGAGGGATGGCAGACACTGAGGAGGCAGCATAAAGAATACAGAAAGACCTCTCTGAGCTACAGTACTGGGTGAACACCAGGAAATGAAGTTTAATGTGAAAAAATGTAAAGTGATACACATGGGCAAAAGGAACATCAATTATAAATACAACATTGGAAACACTGTCATACAGGAAGCAAACTGAAACGGATTTAGGGCTTATGTTGACACAACATTTTCATTGACTAAGTTATGTATAGAAGCAATTAAAGATGAGAATAAAATGTTAGGTTATATCATAAAAACTGTTGAATATAAACCAAGGAACTTTATGTTCAAACGATACAGTGCACTAGTTAGACTACGTCTGGAGTTAGGTGTGCAGTTTTTGTCACTACAACCACAAGAAAGGCATAACGGCATTTGAAGCTGCACAGAAAAGAGCAACTAGGAGTATCCCAGAACTTAAGGAGATGTCCTATTCTGACAGACTCAAAAAAAGAAACCTGTTTAGTCTCAAGCAGAGGAGACTGTGTGGGGACCTCATTCAGGTATTTAAAATCCTTACAGGCATTGATATCCAAGAACATTCATTCAACTTAAGGGTGGATCACATCCTCGAGGACATCAGTGGATATTAAGAGGAAGTGCATTTAAAACTTAAGCCATGAAGCACCTCTTTATGTAAAGAGTTGTGGGACTCTGGTACAAACTACTGAGACATGTAGTTGAAGCAGAAACCTTGACAACCTTTAAGAAGAATCTCGATGAGATATTGGGACAGTTTTGCTATGTGCTAAACAAACTGGCTTAATGGACAGAATGGTCTCTTCTCATTCGTCAAATTTCTTATATTCTTGTGTTCACTATATCTGCTTTCAAGAGCATCTGGTTGTGTTCCACAACTGAGAGTGCAAGATCATGCATGGCATTATAGTACCTCTCTTGGGCACTCTGGCAGGTCCGGGAAGGGAGTAAAGGGCCAACATCTGAGCAGGTAGCTGCCATTACCTGGCCCATGTAATGATGTGATTGCTGTTACAATGAATAGTAAAGGCCATCTGAAAAACTGAGGGTTCAGCCAGTTACATCAACAGCATGCCATTCACAACACACAGCACCATCACATCTGTCAAAGCTACTTTGCTTCAAAATAAACGAATCATGGGTTGATGCAGGCCACTAAACCATGATGTTAGTCCGTCTCATCTAGGCATCACTGATGACTTTTGTGTTAATTGACTTTATCTGGTCATGGCTAACAAAGGCAGCTACATTCTTGTTAGGTGTCCTTATTGGAATATGAATAAAGTCGATTACTCCAATTAACATTACAAGAACGGGACACCGCTGCAACTTTTCTTCTCATGTTGTCAAAAACGTAATGTTTCACATATTTGCAACCACACCTTATGAAAACTGGTCGTAGTACCTCACCAATCAGTTAATGGCTTTCATCACAACGGGTATAATGAAGAAAAGGCTGACTGGTACATTCGTGATCTGTTGGCTAGTTCCATAAAAAGTGACAACAGGTAGTCAATATAAATTGATGAATAATCAAAAAAGTTCTTCAGTGCAAATACACAGCATATGCCCTCTTAAAAAGGAACTGCAATGCAATCTGTATGTCATATTCATCACTTTTTGATATCACGTCAACATACATGATAATAACAGCTTGGTGAGATGAATTATTATATGCATGAGTCGTCATTGAGCTGGTTTGGCATTTCCCTACTTGAGCAAGGATTGTCATCATTTCCCAGCTTCTCCAAAATATTGCGCATGCGTGAGTCATGGTTGCCGTAAATATACACAAGCTCTCTCATCAAGTTTTCTTTTATATGTAAGCACATTTTAAGCCTCTTTTTGTGCATACAGAAGCTTTATAAATGAAACTCCAGGTGTGAGCAGGTGTGATATGCTGGCATCTTGTCCAGGAATTAATCTCTGACCTGTGCCCTTAACTGCTTGCTAATATGAATCTTAGTTTTGTTCAATTAGCAATGATTTATTTTTATTAGTACTTAGTTCAAACTAATTTTTCATCCTGTTATTATTTTTTCACTGTTTGATTGGTGATACCATTTTGCCACCATTTTAATTTTTGTTTCATGGTCTCAGCCATGTAGTGCTTGGTCATGAGTTTTGATGGAGATTGTCAGTGTGATCTCACATTGCAGACTCCTTTTTAAGATGGCAGTACCATAACATTAGCATCCAAGTTTTAGAATTATCTCAAGACAAAATATTTGAGAACACTAGCCACTTAGGAAAGAGATTGAGACTTTAGCTTTGATTATGTGACAGATTTTTTGTCGCATACAATTAAAGAAACTGCAAAAGCATAGTTACAGAAGCTCGAAAAATATAAATTTTACATTTTAAAGGCATCAACATTGAATAGAGCAGGTCCAGATTCTTGTGTCCACAAATGGAACATTCTCATAGGAATCTGCATGTTCTGATGCTCCCCTGGTTGAAGTCACCAGAATTTTAGGATCAGAATGATTCATCATTAGAGTGTTGGTAACAGTGTAAATCATTTTTGAAGCTGAATTAAAAAATATTAATCACAATGTATGTAAACATCTGGATTACACATTTAATTTTTAATTATACTGTGCTTGCATTTTTACCATTACTTATTCACAGGCAGGCCAGTTCTGATTCCTTTCCACATTAAGTTTTATTCTTGCTTGGAATCTTCATCTTTTCCATCTTCGGATGAGCTACTCCTGCGATAAGGTGTTGCAGTGCTCCCTAGATGGCAGTAAATACAGTGCTATCTGCCGAGTACGGGAATATTTAATCTAACTAACTTTATATTCCTCAGAGTCTCTAACACTGTCAGATGTTATAGTCATAATGTAGCCTTTAAATTCATCAGATCTTCTTCACTCACTCTACGTCAAGTTCACAGCTCATCCAAACGCCACTCGAGATGGGATGACGCTCGGGTCTATGTCTGGAATGACAGCAGCCTATCTTCAATTTAAATATCAGTTTAAAAATTGATAGCAGCAAGTCTAAGGCCAAATCTAAACATTAACAGATAATAAATAAGTAGAAAAATACTTAATGACTGTTTTTCTTTACAGCATCCACAACCATTCTCGTTTCTGATCTCCTGGAAATCTAAATTTCTCAGTTCATTCACATTTTCAGCTCCAACTGCTGCCTGGAATTCAAATCAGCGGATTCATTAAACGGATTAACATCGATGAATGCTGAAATAGGTGTGGAAGAGCAGAAGCAACACAGGCGTTTAACCATCTTTAAGTTCACTGCTCAAATTTAGATTTATACTTCTGATAGAAACCCAGTGGAATTTCCAACTTCTTGGTCTTTAATTTTGGATTTTGTACACTCTGCCAATGCACATCACTTCTCGCAAAGGCATTTGTGTTTGGTGTCAATGAATCTTTGCCACTAGGCATTAAGCGTTGGGCAGATGGATTATTTCAGAATTTATTGGCCACGTATCTGCTGATCAATGGCAGGAGGGATTTAAACATTTTAATTATCCATGCCCTTAGCTTTGGAAATGTTCAACAGTGTTAAAATCACATCAATAAAAAAAGCAGTCATTAAAAGATCAATACGACATACAAGACATGGATAGAATGTGATTGCTGTCACAGCTTTATAGCCTTGATTAGCAGGTAGGATAATAATTACGCACATTCCACGCTTATTGTGACAGGAACAGGGATGAGATTCACTTGAAGCCGTGTATAATGCTGTAAAATTGGCAGTGAATGCGGGAAGCGGTAATCAAATACTTATGTACAAATTAAGGCACCATCAATGAAACTTGCTTGCAGTTGAAAGTCAAAGTGGAATGTTAAACCCTCACAGGTGCCAGCCTGCTTGGACAAGCGCCCATTTTCAGTAGTGCAAAACAGGAAGCTCGAATTAGTCAGGTTACCCTTTGCAGGATAGAGGATATGACACACAGAAGCCTGCGTTGGAATACAATAAAAAAATAGTTTTGTTCATCTGATTCATTTGAGAAGCATGTTTATAAGGTCATTAATATCTTGTGCATAGAATACAGTGAAATTCTTACTGGCATGTGCTAATCAACATTCAACATGCTGCCATAATTGGGGAGTAGAACAACCTCACCTCGAAAATTCTGTGCGCCTTATCGTAAATATCTCAGAACACTTTTCCCATAATTTAGCAGCAACAACATTTATACCAAATGTTGTCATACATCCTATAACGTCTATCCCTTCAGCATAACAGGAAAGGATGAATAGAATGTGTAAATCTGGGGATCTACTTCTCCCTGATGACTCCATGTTTTTCTGCTTATAATACAGTCCTCTGATTAGCAGCTGCTTGGGATTTAACTTTTCTTTAATAACGCATTTCCCTCACTCTTTATGAACCAAAATCACACCGATACGGCCAAATTCTTTCTGGAATGAGCCTAATGTCATACGCATTCGTTCCAGTGTGTGGAGGCAGGGGTGCATGGATTACATTATGGCCCCTGGGGATGCTCTGTACAATGTTCTGTATTTTTCGTGAATAAAATTATAGGTGTAAAGATAAAGAACTGGAATATGCAAAGCTTTACTAGTAAAAATTTACTGTATATATAGCCTTATATAGTACCTCACTCTACAGTGCACCACGCAGTTCACTATATGTTCCTAGCATCACAAAGGATTCTGAATATTAGAGTACTTTTTTATTTTCTATTAAATGGTGTGCTTTCAACAGTCAAACTCATCTAGAGAATGAACATAATAATAATATTTTTTTTTTTTACAAAACAATGCCTATTCACCTTGTAAGCATCCAAGTGTACAGAATAGGTATTATTATTGTTACGAGGGGCTTCTGGTCTGCTCAAGTGGCTCTCGCTGTGGGGCATGGATAAGGCTGAGATGGAGCTCAAGGGGTGGAAATGGAGATCAGGGGGGTGTGGACAGAAAAGGACAGGGTTAGGATTTCTTGAGCAAGGCCCCTTAACCTGCAATTGCTCTGTCCTGGGTATGACGTTAATCTGCATCCAGCCCTGCATGTAGGCCCTCCAACATGCAGGGAAAATGCTTGGGGGTTGGTGGTAGAATTGGCACTCCAGCCACCATAAAAAACCTCACACTGTTCCATTCCATCTGAACTAGTGGGGTGCTGAGGTGTCACCCATTGCATGGCTGCACTCAGGTCCTAATCTGGGATGCTGAGTTGATTTCTCATCTGGTGGTTGCGGCAATGTGCTGTATCAGCGCCTGCTCCTAACCTCTCCTCCCTCCATGTAATGTATTCCTGGTTTGCATGGTTAGATGTGGGTGGTTCAGGGTTAGCTGTCCCATCCCAACCTGCTTGCCGCTATGAGGAACTTTACTCAATCTGCCAAAGCATTTCTTCGTTTTCCTCTCGAAATAATCAACTGTGGAGAACTATTAGTAACTAACTAACTAATTTAACTAAGTAAAAGTTATAAAACTCTCTCACTTCCAAAATTGTGTCTCCACCTCTTACCACTCTGCCCTGCAGTGCTTGTTTTGAACTTGGAAGTTCACAAGTACAAAAGTCCCAATAATTGTTCAAAATGCCCACTAGAGAGTGAAAACGTCAAAACCTAGCTAGTAACAAGGTAACAAGAGCAAAAAACACAGGGCCTTTATAAAATAAAATATGTATTGTTCAAAAATGTTCTGAAGAAAAATTAGGTTCTCTGGAGCACAAAAGGCACAAGAGCTGCCAGAAAAGGCAAGGCAATCCAAATAAGAAACAGAAAGTGAAGTCAAAGAATTGAGGAAAATGGTCAAAAAAAATTCCAACAAATCAAAAAGAGCCCAGAAGATAAATGGAATCACTCACCAACTCCAAAGTGCATTCAAATGAACCGCAAGGGACTGTGGATTGTGCCCACCTTTATAGAGTTGAGGGTATTCTCTTGAGGTGATGGGCAGGTGGCCGTGCCTCTTGGTGGAACCATCCACAATACACAAGGAGCACAATACAGGCTTAAGGAATAATGCAAATAAGTAGCGAAAGTAACAGTAATGCAAACGAAAGGCTAAAAAATGAACTAAAAAACACATAAAACAAGACTTTGTACCTAAGACATGGGAGGAACCCCAAAAATGCTCTGACAAGTGGTGACTGGCTATTCCTCCTTAACAGGTCTGGCATTTGGGCCATCAGTTAAAGCGATGAGTTCCAAAGTCCTGTGGCTTTGTAAATGCATGGCGTGCTTTGTTAAAAGTGTTATATAAAATAAAGATTAATTAGTGGTGCGGCATGACAAGATTTTTCTTTGCTGTCTTTTAACTTCAGAATCCTGGGATCAAATCCCAGCCAAACACCGTTTGTTGGGAGTTTTCCCAGACTGCTCTAGTTCACCTCACATTATATGGACGAGCACGTTAGTTTGATTGGTGACTATATACTGGCCCTTTGTGTGGGTAATGCTGCCCTCTGATGAACTGGCATCCTATCCTAGGCTGGCTCTCTTTCACTCATGCATTTTGCTGCTGTTATGACTTTGCAACTTCAAAAATGTTTTCTATCTGTAACAAGAATGACCAAGAGACATTGGGAAGGTTTGGGGCAGCCACTCATATAATATTTCCTTCCATCCATCCATCCATCCATTTTCTAACCCGCTGAATCCGAATACAGGGTCACGGGGGTCTGCTGGAGCCAATCCCAGCCAACACAGGGCACAAGGCAGGAACCAATCCTGGGCAGGGTGCCAACCCACCGCAGGACACACACAAACACACCCACACACCAAGGCCAATTTAGAATCGCCAATCCACCTAACCTGCATGTCTTTGGATTGTGGGAGGAAACCGAGCGCCGGAGGAAACCCACGAAGACACGGGAGAACATGCAAACTCCACGCAGGGAGGACCCGGGAAGCGAACCCAGGTCTCCTAACTGCGAGGCAGCAGCGCTACCACTGCGCCACCGTGCTGCCCGTAATATTTCCTATTATTTCCTAATATTCAGGCCCTTTGGTTGTCCCCTAATCACGCATGTGTGACAATTGTAATTTTTTTCTTGCAACTAAATATGTTTTTGGGGGGGATTTTAGATAGTGGAGAATGCAAATGTACTATTCATTTTCTTGTAAATTATCCCTAGAATAATGTTACCTTTTGTTCATCTTATGCTTTGCATTTAATGTGACACCATTTTAATTTTTAATGCAACAACCTATTGCTAGGAAACATGCCCTAGAAGTCTATAAACGCCAGGTTTTGCTCTTTAGATTTTGCCCAACACTGTGGATAGCTTCTAATGAAAGTCTTTGGCATGTGTTACTATTGCTTCTTTTGGTTTTGACTTCTGGCTAGGATATTTGTGACTTTTGATTACTGTTTTGGCTTTGATGAACAATCATTAATCTTTCTGGTTAACACATTTGATTGCCTTTTGAGAAACATTCATCTCCTGATCCTTTTTTTTAAACTTGTTGCCTGAGTAGTCCAAGTGAGAGAAGGTCATAACAATTGGAGAATTCTGGGGTGCCATCATGGCCCTCTCTGTTTACATTCCATCACAAACACAAAACAACACTGAAGGGCATAAATAATCAACACAAATAATCACCACATAAAGAGGGTGGTTGCTTATTTAACCAGTTCTGCTGTTGGATCAACTGTTATGGAGCTCCTTCCTAACTCCCTCCTTTAATTTTGTAGCCCGAAGACCAGAAGGGATTGAGCAGGTTGTCCGAACTGAGTGGTTATGTGGAACTGTGGAGGGATAAAAACAATAAGACAGTTAGTGGCAGCACCCCGTTAAGGCTCAGAGAGGTATCACATACCTGGGAAGAGCTTGGATGGTGATCCTCAGGCACGCATGCATGACACCTGCCATCCCTTGCAAGTACTACTATAAGGTATTTTGGGAGAGGCTCTAACACCCCGAGACCCTGTAAAAGAAGAAATCTCAACACATGAAAAAAGGTTTGGGGGTAGGTTTATTGCACCCTGCTACCCCTGGCCTGGCGGGTAATTACCTGCACTTTGTCCATTCAGCTCACTCCTAATCACACGTGTGTGACAACCCTTAACAGAAATAAGCAGGTTCAGCTTTCGAATGCATTTGTGATTAAGTAGAGGGGATCCCTCTGATTGCCTCAGTTTCCATTTTATGCCTAAACTGTGACTTGTGGTTAAAGGGTCTGACATCTATCATCTATAATTAGTGCCTTGCTTCCTAGTCGGTCTGGCATGGCAGCTGCACTGTTTCAGATCAGAAGTCCCTGCAGAGAGTGGTGAAGACGGCAGAAGAAATCATCAGAGCCACCCTCCTGTCTATCCAAGATCTGCACTTGTCATGCTGCCTTAGGAGAGCCACAAAGGGTGTTCTCACACTGGCAATTTGTTCCATGCCCAAGCACGTTTGTCCGCATGTAACTCCATAAAGTGTAGTTCATTTGACTAGAGTGATTGCTTCGTGCCGGGCAAACCATGCCATACCCTTGCCCACTTGAAGGAGGTGGGCCCAAGCACAGTTCAGTAGCATTTGGGAACAGTGTGATCAGTAAACATGCCCGAGCACAAAAAGCAGACATGACGTCAATGATGTGACATTTCATTTGATACTATTTTGAGTTAAAAACAAGCTTTTATTCTCATCTTACAAATGAACATACATTGTAGTTGGCAAGAAAAGCTGCAAATTCCTTCCTTAACATTATTTGTCTCTGTAAAAATCTTCTCAAACATGTAGCACAATTAACAGCAAAATGCTCACACTCAATAAATCTTTAAGAGGGTAGAGTGTTATCCTGTCCTACATGACTCCAAATAACCACAAAATAAGTAAAATCATTTCGACATGCATGCTGTCACTTTGTGTTCGGATCTCATTTTGGCTTTATATGAAATCGCATGGTCATGATGAAAGCATGCCCAGGCCCAGAACGTTAAGGGCAATGTGAGTGCAGGCCAGTGGGGGAGTAGGGGGTATGGCAATTGCACTTGGGCACTGTACGGAACAAACATGCCTAGTGTGAGCACACCCTTAGACAGTCAGAGACCATGGACTGTTCAAACTTTTACTCTCTGGCAAACACTACCGCAGTATGCGGTGCAAGACTGCCAGACTCAGCAGGAGTTTTTTTCCCACAGGCTATCAGACAACTCAACTCCCACTAACAACAAACAACATGCTGACCTACTGGGACTGTGAAATTCCTGAACACACACACAGACTGTTTGATAACACATATATTTGGAATCTCACTTCACCTAAAATGCTGTTATTTCTCTGCATTAGGCAAATGTGTTTCATCACTTGAACACTTCACAACTATTCACCAGTTTTTCTATTGGATTAAACATATATTCTGTCTGCTTATGCTGTGTATTATATCTGTCTGTTGTAGTATAACGTGCACTTGTCTCGATGTTTGCGTTCATACATTGAGCCTGGAGAAATACAGTTTCATTCAGCTGTGCACTCCTTGTTGTATGGTTTGAATGATAATAAAGTAAATCAAATCCAATTCAACCCAATTTTCACACCAGCCAAACTCTTTATCTTTCTTGTCCCATGTTAGAATTTCCTTTTGAACTCTAGGGGGAGAAAAAACAAGTAGGGGTGCTCATCAAACCAAAACTAAAGATGCTGAGGTAAGGCTCCTTGTTATGAAATGCTTGTACAGGCTTACTTTACTTTACAAAACCCCAGATTTATTCAATTTTTAGACAAATTAAAATCTTTACTGCCCAGAAATGTTTAAACATGTGCTCCCTGCTGTACAAAAGTGTTTCATTCCTTTTACGAGAGTGAATAAGTCAGTGGAAAGTGGGAGGCCTGCTGTTGCCATGACAACATGGCTCCAGTCAAAAGTGGGCGTGCACAAAAGGGAGTCCTTCACTCACCTCCTGTGTCTATTATTGGTGGCATTGCACCTGTTGGTGGTGCTGTTGTGTGGGCTGCACAATTCTATCAAGATGTACTCCAACAAGGCCAGGAGATTCCCCTGCCAGGCTACCCTATCCTTTGGTTTTTCTGGTTGCTACCTTTGGGAGACCTAAACAAATAACAGATCATTTGAATAAGCAAGCTGAGGCAGATGGTATCAGTAAAGAAGGTAGGTTTCAGTGAGGCAATATTCAAACTTTATCGTTATTTGTTTATTTACAGAAAAACCAGGTATTAAAAGCTAGATATAAAAAAGCAGAAGAAAATATATAACCTGAATGATTCAAATCAATCTCTATACAGCAGTCTTTGCTTCAGTAAAACCGAGAGAGAAAGAGATGTCTATGATAATATGAACTAGGACTCCCAAAAAACATAATCCCAAAAACACTTACACAAATGCCCACTAGAGGGCATATCACTGTCAAACCCTGTCTAGTAATAAGGGCAAAGACACAGTCTTTATAAATGAAAGATTTATTCTCCCATGGCTCACAAAAGGTATAAAGGAGTTGCCTACAACCCAAAATGTAATGCAAAGCAAACAAGTCACAATACAGATACTTGAAGAATGATCAAAATTCTTTGCGTTCAAATATCCCAGGAGCCACAAAAGTACAGAGCTCTACAAAGAAACACTCACCAAACACCCAAGCACATTTGAAATGACCAGATTTATATATGATGGGCAGTTCTTGGTGGTGAGTGGCAGGTGGCCACCCCTCTTGGGGGATCACGCACAACATACATGGAACATCAGCAAGGCATTGAAACATAAACACAATCAATAGCAAATAAATGTAA
Source organism: Polypterus senegalus (assembly GCF_016835505.1). Taxonomy (NCBI): domain Eukaryota; kingdom Metazoa; phylum Chordata; class Cladistia; order Polypteriformes; family Polypteridae; genus Polypterus; species Polypterus senegalus. Next base: position 112,480,565 of record NC_053168.1, read on the forward strand.
ACAAAATTAATACATACAAAAGAGTTAAAAAAGAAAAAAGACTATTAAACATGAATTTGAACCCCAGCCAGGGAAGGAACTGTAATTTAAAAAATGCATACTTTATCATCCACCTGAGGGACTCTTTAAATGTATGAACCAACATGGCACAGTGTTCCTCTCCTTAATTAGGGCACATTTTCATTTTGAAGGTGGTGCTGTACTTTCATCCTGGGACAATGTGATATTTTGGTTGGCTTCAGAACTGCCTATGCCATCTCTCTCTCTCTCTCATACCAATGCTACGTTCTCATATTAAAAGCTGCGTCTCATCCCTTCATTTTAAATGCCATATATTTCTGCCTCTCTCAAAAGCTGTATAGTGTCTGTAAAATGCCAATAGAGGTGCTTTCTTTTGTACTGTGACTAAATGGCTACGTTTAGTAAGTTATATCAGTCAAAAGTAGACAACTGGTAAGTTCCCTTGGTCATATTTCCTGTCATCTTAAAGTTATCTTAAGGTAATCATGAGATACAAATTAAACAAAAGAGTTCCCAAAAGCCCTTATTTCACATCTCCTTACAGCATATACACCCTGGTTAGTTTATCTGTGCTTGAACATATACATTCTAATACGTAACAGCTCTTGTTCTTAGGATGTATTTTACATTTGCATATTTCCCAGAGTTCTTGTCTAGTTTGCTTATATATTTGCTTCCCAGGTTTCAACACTCTGTTGAAGCACATTACTATTCTGGTCAATTAGTTTAAGTTGATGGTTTAAAGGAAGAATAGATCTAACTGACCTCTTTTCTAAAGTGGTCTCAAACCTGGCCCCCAATGCCGTCTAGAACGTTTATCTCTAAACCCTTGTGCTCCCATCTTTTCTGTCTCATGTACAAAGTCAGCCTCTGCAGCTGCTCCCTCATCTCCTGACAGTATGGTCTCATTGTCTACCGGTCAGCTTTTCTCCAAACCTTTTGCTAAACTCTTGTTTAAACACACACAATCAAAAGCAATGCTAATGTTCCCTTATGAGCTCTGGAACATACCGTGTATACTCACGTTTAAGTTGGGTCTTGAAACCTGAAAAATCGATTATTAAATCAGACCCTGACTTGTATGCCCATTCAAAAATGTGACACTTCATTTTTTTTTAACATCTTTTTGCCTCCTCCAATCTTGCACCAGTTTCTCAGATGCATTGAATTTTGTTGCAGCAGCACAGTTACCAATTTCTTTCGCTACTTCAATGATGTTTAATTTAAAACCAGCTTCATATTTTCTTCTGATCAAACACTCCATCGTAGATAAGGGATGCTCTTATGATAAATGTGTATGAGAGTGTGAGGTACAAAAAAACACAAATCAGTGCAAACATTGCTTTGGAATAGTTTGGGTATTACCATGTGGCCACGTAGGCACAATAGAAAGAGAAAGAGAGGTTAGGAGCACACGCTGATACAGCACATTGCCACATTCACATAGAAAAAAAAGGCAGTGTGCTCTGTGGTTACTCTTACAGGTGGGCATAACATATCATCTTGGACCAATAATCTCTTGGACCAATAATGCGAGTTTTCCTCATTCAACTTATACGAGTGACATTATAAAATACCAGAAATTATACAGTAAAATCAAGTGCCGACTTATCCGTGGGAGAACTTATCCGTGAGTATATACGGTCGTTATAAAGTTGGCTACACAGTGTTATGGTGTATGAAATCTGTACATTTTGGTTTCCATTTTATTTTGTTCGAGACAAGACAACAGATGACACTAAGACAAATCAAAGCAGGTTTTTTTTCCCTTACACCTTACTTTTATAACAGTTGTTCACAGCTTAGTGCAAATTTGGTATTTACAGCCTGAGAAAGGATGCTGAGCCATGTCTCAGGCTATTGATTACTTTATGGATGGACATCTGGAACAAAAATTTGGTTTACAGCCTGGGAAAGGAAGAACTACTGGCACCTCAGAGTACATTAAAGGTTTTGTTGTTTGGGAAAACGGACAGTGAATTAATTCATCAATCATTTTGACAGCCAGCCAATCAGGTGCATGTGTTGTGAAACCAAGGCATAACATTTCATAATAAATATCCCTTGGTTTGAAAGCAACGTCAGACAGAAGAAAGCAAAGAAGAAGAAGAAGGAGAAGAAGAGGAACGGACGAAGACGGCACTGGTCGTCAGAAAAGCAACATGATCAATTGCTAAATCAGACGCCTCCCTTGGACACACAGTTTATTCATCTAAGAACTACTTCTAATCAAATAATCCTAAAATAAAACACACAAATTAAATATTCTGAGTCTTATTTAATAAGCTGAAAAATTGAAATTTGCATCCCCCAACACACCAAATAATCTTTTGGCTTTTGTATTTGCCTTTCTTTTTGGTTCTGATACAGGATTATTTTTGTCCTTCTACTCTTGATATGCACTTTGTTTTGTCACCAACAATGCACCTTGTGGTCCACTTTACTTTTCTGTGCTGTCCAGTTTCCATTTTGCAGCAGAACACCTCCAAAATCAGGAATGAGAGTACTTTTATTTTCACAGAAAGTAAACTCAGTTTTCCATGAATAAGTAACTCTTAGTATTAAAAATTGTGCCTAACAGGCAGATTAAATTCCCACTTGGGTGCGTTGGGAACAATCCCTCGGGAGATGTTCTAATACTGTCTGTGATGAATGACATACAACAATTCCCCTCACTTTTATGCTTTTAATAAACATCAAAAGGTGTGAGACAGGACAAGACAATCCTCCGGAGTTCTCTGCTGTCATTTGGGATGTCCAGGGTAACACAATTCCAGTTTCCAGCTGAACAGAGGGCAGGACAGAAGCCGAGGTCTCTTGACATCTCTAATCCGTTTTAATCTTCTCCTGTGACCCTCAACATGTCCTGGAAAAGAAGTCAACAGTGTGATCTGTGATAGTCCTTCTACCAGTTTCCTCTTTTTCTGCTGCTCATTAGTGACCCGTCACCAGTGCTGGATTAACCATATAAGCAAAGTAAGCACATGCTTAGGGCATCAAGGGTAAAGGGGGCACCACAAAAAATGTTCATGGCCGAATTTATCACATAAATTATTAAATTAATTAAATTTATAGCCATTTTCAAAATTTAATGAAAAATGAATAATGCCTCCCTATACCTCCCTATGCCGTAACTGTTCATAGATGGCGCATTACACAGTGCGTTCTGCATACTGGTGCCATCTACGATGGGGAATTCCTGTTTCATGGTGATTCCCTTAAACGCCATGTTATGTCAAAATATTGTGAAAATAATTTGATTCAAAACAATGTTTTTATATTTTTAAATAATAGTTAATAGTTGATCAAAAATTATTATCACATAATTGTTGTGTTTCGTGAATTATCTGTTACTTAACTTAAAATAAATTTCTAGTATGTAGAAAGCGTTATTTTCTGTTTTAAGCAAAAACAAAAAATCGTCCCAGTTTGAGGAAAAAATATTCTGTTAAGTCTATTTAATTCTATTTTTGGATATTTTTAAATTCATTTACATTATATAAAAGTGAAAATCGTACAGCTGATTACTATTGGATAAAATTGTTTATAACTTTTTTACTAATAAAGATTTATTAACAAAATTTTCACAAAATATTCTTCAAATCTTATACTAACAATATGTGTAAATAGATTTGCTAAATTGACACAAAAGCCATAAATAGATTCAATAATGAAAATGGTAAATCTACGGTTTTCATGTCAAATTAAAAACCGTACATTTTAAAAAAACCTTTAAAATCGACCCCAAACGTTAAAATTTGTAAAATTTTGGATGCCATTGTCTCTTCAAGTAATGATAAAAACGCGATCAGATCTTTATCGAAAAGCAGTACTGCACAAAATAAATTTTTAAATCAATTTTGGGGTTAAAGTCAATTTCTACACGTTTTGGCAGGAGATTGGATAATTTGTAGTCCTTAGAACAATGGCAGATAAAATTAATATTTGTGGCCATTTAAGCCAGTTTGTAGTCACTTTGAGACCTAAAACATTCACCTTAAATATGAGATGTAAAATATTTCAAAAAAGCTGAAACAAAATCTGTGCTAATTGATATTTTGGAATTTGGTTTGTTTCATCAAAAACTAGAAATTTTTTATGAAAATTTTGGTCCTAGTCTCATTTTGATACAACAATTTTCACGACCCCTAGGAACTATTAAAGTCATTCGGTTTATGACATGGAGGCGGCAGTTTTGCAGTTTTTAATGCATATAACCGCTCTAAGCAGTACATTGCCATATGACTTTAACTGTCATGAATTTTTGCCATTTTTATTATTTAATTTATTTATGGCTTTTGCATTCATTATTTAGCAAATCTTTTACACACATTCTTAATATTTTAGGTTTAAAGAATATTCTGTGAAAATTTTTTAAGCAAATCTTTCTTAGTAAAAAAGTTATCAATAATTTTATCCAATAGTAATCAGCTGTACGATTTTCACTTTTACATAATGTAGTTTACAGATAATTCTTTTTTCTACTTCCTGCTTAGAATTCATAGAATCCTTTATACGGCACTTGTCAGCCCCCCCCTCCACCCACCTTAAAAGCACATGATTCAGCATCAGCAGTAAGCTGGGAATTAAAATGTCTATTATTCAGTTTATGAAATGCATAACTGTGTTGAATGCCACATAATAATTCAAATAACATATTCTGGATGCCTTATCTTTATTATGTATACAAGCAGATGTGTTACGTAAGATTGATTATGAAGAGTTTGCAAGGAAAAAAAGTAGGAGAAATAAAATGAAGCATACAAAAATAAACATTATTTTCCTTCTTACTATAAGTATATTTTGTTTAATTTAGAATTTTCGATAATAAAATAAAATTTTACTGTATTTTCTACTTTGTTATTGTTTTAATATTTTCAATTATTAGTGTAAGGGGGCACCAAAATTACTCAGTGCTTAGGGAATCTAAGGGTCTTAATCCGGCCCTAAAAATAACTCACTGTTCCAGTGTGGTGCTGAGGTGTCACCTGTTGCATGGCTGCACTCGGGTCCCAATCTGGGTGGTTCGTTGTGTCGTGAGTGCAGCAATGTGCTGTATCAGTGCATGCTCCCAACCGTTCTTGTCTGTATTTAGAAAAAAAGGCAAGTTAACTAGAATATAATTCATGAATAAATTGTTCTCACACTGCAAAAATTTAGGAAGGATGCTCAGTGTGTTCTTTTCTTTGTGCAGATGCATGCTCCGTTTCTGTACGTATTTTCCCGTCTGCCTTACTGGTCTGCGCCTACTGAGGCTGACACAACAGTACACATCACAGTTCACAACAATTCTTACTGGCACCCTGCTCCTGTGTGCATGTCCTGTCTGGACATTTGCAGACTCTTTGTGTTACGTAAGGCAGCAGACAAGATGGAGAAAGCGAGTGAAGGATGCTACAAAATACACAAAAAGGCCCGAACAGGACCTCACTAGTCTGCCCCGTACCCTTATGTAATGTAAACGCTGGCCCGGACACACACAGACGGACATCTTAAGTTCACCCAACACACCGTTTATTTACAATATTTACAAGTTTGTAGTGCATCAACCCCAGTGCCTCTTGCACCAATTCCCCCAAAGTCCAGGGCTCACAGTCTCTGTGCCTTTTCTTCCTGGCCGCCTCCAGTCCTCTCCCCAGCTCTGTCTCGCTACCTTGCGACATCCACCAATGACTGGAGGGAGGCGGCCCCTCTTATGGGAACCCGGATGGGTTCCAGCTGCTTCCCGGCAATTAGAGTTGGCCACACCCTGTGTGGCAGAAGTGCCGCTGCGCACCCGAAGCCGTCCGGTGTCCCTGTCGTCTTCCCCGGCACTTCCTGGTGTGGCGGAAGTGACGGGCTCCCGGGATAAATAGGCACTGGGGCGCCGCCTGGCGGTGGCCACGGGTTCCTACAGGGCTGGGCTTCCAAGCCCCCTACCCGAGGCCTCCTGCATAACCAGGATGGACACCCCCTCTCGGTCTGGAGGAGGCACACGCCCTCCTCTGGTCCTCCAAGGCGTCCCGGCCGGGCTCCAGCCCCGGCCGGGGACCACAGTAGTTATAACTACTGTCACACATGTGCGATTAGGAGGCAGTCAAAGAGCCCGGAGGTGAGTGAAATATCTCGAGACAGAGGGTCATCACGTGGTACTTACCCAAATCTCTTTTATCAACAGAAAAATGGAAGACAAATAAAACCTCAACTTCTGGCTTCCAAAATGGCCGCAACTACGTCACTTCCTGTGGACCCGATGACGTCACTTCTGGTTTCCCAGATCACCTCACTCCAGTCATTTCCTGCCAACCATTTCCTGTCCCCATAATCCTTTGTGTATATAAATGCCATTTTCATTCAGTAAAATTGTTCACTGTAATTCAACTACATTGAATCGATTTATTTCTTTATTGTCTGCACAACAATATACGGGGATGGTCCCCAAAACTTTGTGATTGACTGTGTGATATTTTTTATTCACTAAGACTCTTTCAACACCACACTCTCCAAAAGCAAGCTTCCAAAATGGAGCATTGGCTTTAAAAGTGCAAATAAAATACTTTAAATTAGAAAGCAGACAATTAGAAAAGAGAACATGCCATTAAGCCCAATGAGCTTGTCTGTCCTTTCACCTCAGTTGTCCAAAGTAACATCAAGTCGAGATTTAAAGGTCCCTAAAGTCTTACAATTCACTTCACTACTTGGTAATTGATTCCACATGTCGATGGTTCTTGGCGTGGAGAAAAACCTCCTAACATTTGTGAGAAATCTGTCCTTAACAAATTCCCAACCATGTCACTGTGTGCATTTTGCTGAATTTCAGTTTTGCAATTTCTTTGATAATTTCAAACACTTCTGTCATGTCACTTCTTAGTCTGTCTTTGCTTAATCCTTTATTCTCTCTTTACAGCTCATATCTCTTACTCTGGACTCAACTGTGTTGCTCTCCTTGGACTTTCTGTGGTGCTGCTATGATGTGAGAAAATTTCTTTTAATAAAGCACATTTTAACACAGCTTTCACTGACCAGTGCTGTACCTACAAAGAATAGTAATAATAATAATAATAATAATAATAATATTAATAATAATAATAATATTAATAGTAATTCTGCGGTGGGCTGGCACCCTGCCCAGCGGTTTGTTTCCTGCCTTGCACCCTGTGTTGGCTGGGATTGGCTCCACCAGACCCCCTGTAGTTAGGATATGGCGGGTTGGATAACAAACATGTGAAAATAATAAATAAATGATAAAATAAGAAGAAGCGAAATAAACACAATACATACTGTAATAGATAACAAATATACAATCGTTATATATAATACGCTACCGTGGCTGTTCATTTGTCTGTCCAGGATTTAAAATCACCCTCTAGCTCATAAACCGTTTCACCTACTGACTTGAAATTTAGTACACACATACTATGTCTACTCTCCGCTTTTGGGGTGATGTTTGACCTCCAAGGTTATTCCTCTTTTTATTTTTATTTTATTTTATTGTAGAATCAACTCTCGGCAGTGGCCAGCAGGGTGGTTGTGCAACAACAACAAACATTTATTTATATAGCACATTTTCATACAAACAGTAGCTTAAAGTGCTTTACATAATAAAGAATAGAAAAATAAAAGATGCAATAAGAAAAACAAAAAAAATCAACATTAATTAACATCGAATAAGAGTAAGGTGCAATGGCCAGGGGGGACAGAAAAAACAAACAAAAAAAAAAAACTGGAGAAAAAAATAAAATCTGTAGGGATTCCAGACCATTAGACTGCCCAGTACCCTCTGGGCATTATATCTAACATAAGTGAAACAGTCCTCATTGGATTTAGGGTTCTCATGGAAGGACTTGATGATGATGATGATGATGATGATGGTCACGTAGACTTCTGCCTTTTAATCCATCCATCATTGTTGGAGCATCATGAAGCTTTGAGTAGGTGGAGGTGGCGCAGGCCACCACCACAAAGAAACCGGAAAAAGAAATAGAAAAAGGGAATAGGAGTCAGTACGGATTTTAGAGCCACCATAAGTAATTATTATGAGGAAATTGAACATACAGAGTATCAGGATTAAGTTAAATTGCAGTACATGTGTACGGGGGCTGTTCTCATCCCTACCACCTTTGCCCTCACTTCCCCTACCTTTTCATAGCTTAAATCATTCTTGAGGCAGATTGAAGACTTAAATGCAAGCTTACGTGAAAAATTAAGGAAAACGTACTAAGTAATTGCAACACAAACACTGAGTTAATCAGTTTTAATGCAGAAAAGATGCCGATGAAAGAAGAGACGCAGCGGGCCACTAGGGTGGAGAAAAGAAGAGCTGCTCACGAAGCAGCAAGCGCATCAACCTCTGAGCAAATGAATGGTAAACGTACAGAGAAAGAGGATGAAAACTAGGATTGCTCAAGTCAAGTGTATTCACTGCACGTTATTGTGCAGTGTGCCGTTACTGGTATTTACATAAAACAGCATTGACAAAAAATATGTAAAAACAAATGTGAAAAATAATAAATCAATAATAAAATAATAATAAGAAGAAATGAAATAAACACAAATCAGGGAACAACCCCTGACAGTAACAGACTACAAAGTCAATGTGTCCAAAAATGAACCAAAAGAAGCTAAGATGGCCAAATCACAGGTTGTCAGAATCGGGAACTTTGAGAGTCAGATTTTGTATTACGGCTTTAGTAAGTTAACTCCTGTAGTGCCCTGCGAGGAAAGAAAACGCGCCAAACAACGTTTGCTTAATGCAGGCAAAAACTACTGACTAGTTACTGAGTGTGCTGTAACTAACTAACTCTACAAGTGTTGCCTCTTCCCTCATCACCCCGCCTCCTCCCACAGTGCAGTGCGTGTCAATTGTGTCTTTAGAGGCGCAGCGCTTCCAGCCGCTACACTCTTTCCTTATTTTTGTCCATTTACTTTGGTGCTTTAGTCATTTTTTCTCTTTTCAGACTTAACCTCTTTGAGTTTTCTTATGTTGATATTTTAGTTAACTTATTCATTTCTGTTTAGATAGATAGATAGAGCAGTTCATCTATTTTTTCTCTTTCTTGTTTAGTTATTTTCAGGTATTTAGCTCTTGTTTGTTTCTGTTTATTTACAATTTTGGTTTGTTTCTTTTCCTTGTAATTCATGCTGATTATTATTGATCTTTTATGAATTTTGAATTATCTAATTTAGTTAATAAATTAAACGCAATTACATATTGCAGTTTTGCCTTTTCTCAACTCCTTCTGGGAGTTATTCATACAAACTGGCAAAGGCTGCTGCATTTGTCACGCCACTGTCAGATTTCACCAGAATGAGATCTTGTGGTTTCTGCTTACATGGTGTGCACATCCTGAAATCTGCTGTCACTCTGTGATTGCTGCTTCCTGTTCGAGTGTAGTTTATGTGTTACTTTAAGGACATCTTTCTTTCAGTGACAACCCAGCTCCTTGTTAGGTGTGTGTTAGCAATGGGACCAAACTTTCATGTTTTAAGCATTCAGTCTTCCAAGGTTCAGATGCAGTGCTGCTGAGTGTTGGAATGAGTTACTTTAATTCAAAAGCCATGTCATTTATAGTGCAAATAGCAAAGTTCTGTATTCTAGAACTCATCACTGTGACAAGAAACTACCTAGGTGTAGTATGCCTGTGTCTTAAAAATTAACTTACAATAAAAGCAACCAGAAGGAAAGATTGAGTTAAAATGAAAAAAAAAAAAATAGTTGAATAGACAACTTTGTATTTAAAGTTACACATAATGTCTGTGGTGCTGTATGTTATGTATCAGTTCATACGTATGTATATTCTTATTGATTTTGTTGTCTTTGAATTATTGTTCTTCATATTTTCATGTATTTTCTGTGTGTAATTATCTTGCCTTTTTAATGTTTTGTGAGTGGAGCCCTAGGAGGTGGGCCCACCCTGACTACCCCACTCCTGAGTTCAATCACTGGCTATTTCAGGCAGAATCGAGTAGCTCAAATCAAGAGATCATTGTCTTTGAAGGAGTTTTATTGTGAGTTTCTTGGAATTTTTCTGATTTTGTGATCACTATACTCAGGCTATTCTGACTTAGTATTTTGGGGCCTGCTTGTGTTGGGATTACCTTTTAGGCAACTCTTTTTGTGCTTATTTATTTTTTTTGTTAATAAACTTGATTTATGAAGATCGCTTGTTTGCTCTTCTGTCTACAAGTTGGAGGTTTACAGTCACCCTCTCTCATGTGGTGATTTTGATATCTTTTTAGACTTTTCAGGTTATTTTGCCATCTCCCCATGAGTTCTGAGCAAGCTGGACTGGCTTTGCCTCTTACCACCTGGCCACTGAAGTTCCTGGCCTGCTTTGTGGCTGTGTTTTGGAGGTCTCACAATCATTTTGCTATGTTTGGGACTTCAACTCACAATATTGGGTTGGTGTTGTTTTTATGATTTCTGTTAATTTATTCATGCATCTATACAGTACAGGCTCATAAACTACATAACAGTGTGTTTTGTAGTGGGTGGGTGTGTAAACTGGGCAGGCCTTGGTCTACCTTGCCCTAATATTAGTGCCACACTTGTTCTGTGTAGACATTGTAGGTGTGTGTGAGTTTCATATCAATTCTCCCATTTATGCTAGGAACCCAGGGACATGAATTTAGACACAATGGTGACAATAAACTAGTCCATTAGGTGTGAGAGAATACCATGTGATGAAGTGATTCTTGCTAATCAGAAATCAGCTGACCCATTGACAGTAAAAGCCAAACAGCACATGGTGTTACCCAACCAAACCCTGGCAGTGAACCCCACAAGCACATACACACTGGTTAGTTTTTCAGAGCTTACATGTATACATAGATAAAACAATACCACTATCAACATTTTCTTTTACATTTATTTTCCCAGAATTCTATAATCTATTTGTATGCATTTCAAACTCTTATCCTGTCTTCTGCAAAGCCTCTTGAGTCATAGTCATGTGCCTGCATGTACCATTTTAAACGTTCTGTTTAAATCCATGCAATTAAAAGTAATGCTGGCGTTCCCTTATGAGCAATGTTATATAGTTACAGTTTTAGTCACACAGTTTATTCACATAAAAGCTTAGTCTAAATAATCCTAAAATAAAAACACCAAAATAGAACATACAAAGTAAACATTATGAGTCATATTAAGCAAACTTTTAAATTGTTATCCTTGTTACAAGCAGGAAAACAAAAAAAAACCAAATGTCAGGTAAGTGGTAAGCAAAAGGCAAGTAGGAGGGCCAAAGAACCTTCAGATACGTCATGAAGGTGGCACCTAGCATTCAGGAGAGAGCAGAAAAAAGCTGACAGGTCACCTGCCACAGAAGTCGCGCTTTTAAGCACTGATAGCTGCAGTGTCACATGCTGGGCACCGTGGGGCACATGCACATGCATGGTTAGAGTGCAATACGATCCTGAAAGTCAGCGTGGCAACACAACTCCATAAGGCAGAAAGAACACATCAGCAAAGTACTGTGAGTGATAAAACAATATATACTCACGTTTAAGTTGGGCTTGATTTTACCATATGATTTCTGGTATTGCGGAAAACTCATGGTATTAGTCCAAGAGATTATGATATGCTAACATCCACTTGAGCGAGTAACCACAGAGCACACGGCCTTTTTCTATGTATTGTGCCTACATGACCACACAGTAATACCCAAACTATTCCGAAGTGACGTTTGCACTGATTTGTGTTTTTTGTATCTTACACCCTCATACACCTTTATCGTAAGAGCATCCCTCATCTACGATGGAGCGTTCGATCAAAAAAATATGAAGCTGGTTTTAAATTTAACGTTGTTGAAGTGGCGAAAGAAATTGGTAACTGCGCTGCTGCAACAAAATTCAAAGTGTCTGAGAAACTGGTGCGAGATTGGAGGAGGCAAGAAGATGTAAAAAATAAGATAAATTAAGTTTCATATTTTTGAACGAGCATCTAAGTCGGGGTCTGATTTTATGATCGATTTTTCGGGTTTCAAGACCTGACTTATACACAAGTATATATGGTAAATAAAGCATCCAGAAATACTGTAAACCTCATAATGCCTAGTGATCGCTGCTCATGGGATAGACACATGTTCTAAAAGATACAGTGACAAGAAATAAATGGGTGGATTCCACCTTGGCAGTGTGGTACAGAACAGCTTACAAGCTGGTTGAGTTTTGTGCTTAGCTATGTGCAGAACAAAGGCAGAGGTATAAATAGTTAAGATGTGCACTTACCGCTGAGGGTTGGGGGGTTTGCAGGATGTTGCTCCGAGGGGCACGAGACAGTGTGCTGCTCCACATTGTGAATAGCTGTTGACCAGAGAAGGAAAGTGGCCTAGATGAGAGTGTGGGAAACCACTAGACAATAGCCTGGTTGTGCCGCAATGGAGGTGGACGGTGTAACTCTGGTGAGAGACACTCCATGTTGTGAGGATTCTGGCGTGCGAGTTATTGAGGTGACAACTGAGTGTCGATGGAGAATTGTTGAGGTTTGCACTGGGGGCTCATTTGGGACCTGAGTGAATACCTCAATAGAGACTTTGTATGGTATCGTATTTGTTTTGAATCAATTCGTGAATACTGGAGAAGAGAGTTTGTGTTTGATCATATTAGTTTTGCATTCATTCATTTTGGGCTTTTGCTAGCTTGATCCAGTGTTGTCAGATTGTTTAGATATGTTGAACATGGCAAAGAGAGCAGAGAAGACAGAAGAAGTGCAAACTGACCTCCAGTTTATGTCAGAAATGGACCTGGCGGTTGGCATGGGATCTGGTGTAGGTGAGGGAACAGGAAAGGGGATGGGAAATCACATTGGGAATTAGTCTACTGAGTAACCTGAGGAAGTGGAAGAAGGGAGTGCTTTGGGGAGTGACTCTGAGTTAACAGGAGCCAAGGAAGTGGTGAACACAACGGCTGTTAGCTTATTGGTTTGAACAGTCTCTATGGCTGCATTTTTAACATGTGTCTGGGAGTCATTTACTTTTGTTCTTTCTATTTTTGAATGTTCCACTAATCACTTTTTCATAATTGTTACAAATAAGGCTACGGTTTAATGTTTGGATGACACTGAAGAAAATAAAGAACCTACTGTTTTTTGTAGTAATTTTGTAGTGGTCTTTGTGTCACCTTCCCTCACTGGTTCATTGTCATTAATGACAAGATGCCCAGGGTGTCCTCGTGCTGGGGTTTAGTAGCAATGGGGCATTAGAGCTTCCTTTTAGAATACAATATTCTCAATGACTTACTGTCCTACTTTCCTAGCCTGTCAAAGTAAACATTGCTATTTGAAAGTTTCAGGTGTCAATTCATGCATTAACTCATTGAACCTGGCAGGCTGGTTTTCAGGCCCACTTATCTACCACCATAACAATGATGGCCTGCGTATATCTGTTACACTACGCTGCCGTTACACGACTCTGCTCTCTAAATCTTGCAGTCCACTGCCATAGAGACATATTCTCAAAAGGCCCTTACACCTCTCTACCGGCCTTCACTATATTAGATTATGCACATAATATGCTGCTGTTACGTTACTTACACAAGTTACACTGTTGTTTTTTTAGCTGCAGGCTAATTTTGGTTTTTCTTTTAGACTTGAAGAAGGAAACAGAAAGGCTTTCCATTGTACTTTAGCATAGGATCAACTCAAAACAAAGCATGCATGGTGTGTCTGCCCTTCTGCTCCATGGGAGGTTTCTTTCCTCCCTTTAAAACATCAGCGTTACGATGTGAGAGGTGAGCCACCCCAGTTAAACTCCCCACTTGCCACTGTCCATGGACTGGGTTGCACCGCACCAGAGAGACTTGATATCAGAAGGGGAGATGCTGGGCGATTGATCTAAAGATGGTGTAAATCATGTGAGGTGTTCTTGTGCATTGCGTCTGGCGCTGAAAACTGTTTTGAATCCGATCACTCAAATGACGCAGTTTTGGCGTTAGGTCTGTACAATGAGCGGTACAAAATGATGAAAGCTGTAAGGCTGAAAGTGATGCGACATGTTCTATAGTATCAATCTGCTGTTATAACATTATGGCTTAACATCACATTATCTACTCTCTATATATAAAATCCTAAGCCAAAAAGTGCAACGATTTTATGTGACTTTTTATGTTACGTTTTTTGTCACGCTTAAATCAGGCTTATTTTAAAACCTACATATATGGCTAGTATCATTCTTTTCAGAATTTATCGAACTTTAATGGGATGTTTTTAGATTTTCATATTCTTATTCAATTTTTAAATTATAAACTAAAAAATATCAAGAAGTCCCGCGAGACGAGACTTTGTGCCAACAGATTTAACGGCGCCAGGGGCCGGAAATAAAAGACAAAGAGTAGATGACAAAGACAGCTACTGTACAGGTTTTTAAATGTTCGAAGTGCCACGCGAGATGCAGAACACACAGCACAGCAGCAGCAAGCCAGCAGCTGATCGAGCAAAGAGGAGGTAAAAAAAAACTGTATTTGTTTCCCATTGTATCACCGTTTAAGAGGGGGTTTTGGAGGAGCAACGGTGTCTCCTTGGGGTGCGTTCAGCCTCCCTCTTCACAACGTGAGCAGCAGAGATGCGAAGTGGCTGGTGCATAGCGCAGAAAAGGGTGGTTGGTGAGCGAAGTGAGCAGTGCTTAAGCCCCCTAGTCATCATATAATAAAATTGTACTTTTAGAAATCACATTTATTGAAAATTGCTTGGGAGGCTAAGGTTATAATGCTAAAATGCTGCAGAGGGCAGGGTTCAAAGGGTTAAAGGCATAATTGTTTTAGGAGAGATGTTTAAAATTCCAAAGCTCCATCCCTTTAAAAGGCATGTTTCTGAAGAATCTGGAATTGTCCTCTAGTATTCTGGAAAAAATATTCCACGAGGAAAAACTTCTTATTTATTTTGAAGTGCAGGCACTGGTAGGCAGTGTGGTGTAGCAGCTAAGGATTTGCATTTCAAACACTGAGGTTGTGGGTTCAGATCCCACTACTGACACCATGTGGCCATAAGAAAGTCACTTCATTTGCTTGTGCTCCAAGAAATGTAACCAGTTGTAACTCAACTGTTGCAAGCTACCTTGGATAAAGGTGTAGCCATATAGTCAGCAATAAAAGTCAAAATTAGTCCAGAATGTAGCACACTGTCACTGCGTAAACTGAAGGACTATTGTGACACTCTGGCAGAGATAATATAGCTGAACTGAGTGCAGCAGGATACAAGATACTTCTACGGCTTTTCCAAATCATCTGTAGAATTTTTGTCGGCAGGTCGACTTGGTCATCGGCCCGCTGTGAATGGACTGCCCTGTGATTGATTGCCATTTCATACAGGATTGGCTCCTTCTTTCCACCTGATGTTGCCCCCAACATTCTGCTGGAAAGAAGCAGTTTTAGAAAAGAGATGGATAGATAGCTGCAGTTAATTTAGGAATAGCAATGGGCGGCAGATGGGTCATCGAGTCAATATGGACATTTACCGCGTGATGGGAAGGAAGCTGCATCTGGTTTTGTCATTAGAGGAAATTGACATCAATTTTCCTCCTGTTCAGACATTTTTTGCTGATTCCATACTGGTGAGTATTTGCTGAGATAGTCATGATTGTTAGTAAGCCGGACCGCTGGCCATTGAAATCCCTGCTTTACATCGTACTTGGCTGCTTTGTTAAGAGTGGTAGCTGCCACAGCACTAGAAGTTCATGAATAATACAAATTCATTAGCAGCCGAGGCTATGATGTGTTTATGGTAATTAGAAGAAAACATAAGGTAGAGCATAATTACATCTGATTTGCTGAGTAGCAGCCATTTACACAAATGACCAGGTTAGCATGCTGCTGCAGACCCTCAGGTCTGCAATTATCCAACGCTTTTTTATCTTTTAAAATGCAGTTGCTGGGCCCTGAGGTCCAAACCCTTGTTGATGTGAATTAGTTAGGTGTGAGGTGCATCATGGGCTCTACCCCCTTGTCCTCAATCTGGGTAAGGATGAGCGTCTGCACTGCTTCTCAGCATGTGACTGCTCTGCGCACACACATCTGTCACACCAGAGAACGCTTGTGCTACTTTTTCTTAAGATGTCTCCTGTTTGTCATCAACATTTCATTTTTTTTGTTTCTCATGCTGCCCTGGAGCTCCAACATTGTTGTTTAAAGATAACCCACAGACAGCTGGCATGATTGCAAGTGACAAGATGCAAGCGAGCTCCTCTATTTTTTTTAATAAACCACATTTGTTAAAGGGGAAAGTGGATAAAAATAGACAGAGAGCTGATTCATATTTCTGAAGTTATTGCCATTGCCTGGGATCAACCTTGAGGTTAAAGATGAGTGGGACTGGGAGGCCCTTCAGTGGGCTGTGTGATGCCAGAAGGCAGATGGCATCTGGACTAGGACCTTAATGAAGGAAAAGCCCTTCAGTTACTGGTGAGGGCAGCATATCCGCTAATGGTGTGAAGAAAGCACACATTATTGTGCATGCTTTCAAACTTAAAATCTTTATATTGTGTAGCACCTTGCAGTGACTGACGTGTTCTGGTCTGCAGAAGAAAGGGCCAAACAGAATGTCAGTGTGCCGTGGATCAGGCCAGACATTACCAGATTCAGTCCTGGAGGACTCCTTTGGCTGCTGGCTTTTGTCCGAACTAATGTCTTCGCTAAACAAGCTCTCATTTCCCAGTGTCTGTGTTTGTGGTGACAATACACAGATTAAAAAAACTGGGCTTGTTAAATTTTTATGTAGAAATCATTTCTGTGCATCACTTTCAGGATCCTTGGGATATATCTGTTCAGGTGGTCTCTGATTTAATTTTCTTGTGTATTTGGGGTTTGTCTACCCCAGGGATCTCATACTCCAGTCCTGGTGGGCCGCAGTGGCTGCAGGTTTTCATTCTAAATCTTTTCTTAATTAGTGACTTGTTTACGCTGCTAAGTAACTTCTTTTGTAGACTCCGACTCAATAATTGTTTTGTAACGGCCGACCCCTTACCCAGCCGGCAGCTACACTTCCAAGACCTGTGGCCTGGATAAATTACTGAGGCTAATCTATGAATACCAAGCCATACCTCTAACAAATAAAATTTTCTACACAATCGATGGTTTAAACATAAGCACACAAAAGCAGATATGTAAAAATAAGTGGATATATATATTAAATGAAACAATAACCAAAAATGCAAATTACACACGTAGAAAATAAGTATACATACAGGGTGACACAGAAAAATGGGAACTTTTGAAATGCGTAGTGGCAGCCACGTACAGTTGGCAGCACTGTGGAAAAGGGACCTTGAGCTGTAAACAGTCTCGTCATTTAGTAATCATGAATCAGTGGAACGGTCAACAGCGTGCTTTCGCCATAAAAATGTTTTACAAAAACAATGATAGTTTGGAAGGTGCACAGAGGGAGTTCCAACGTTTTTTCAACTTAGGGTGTCTTGGTCGGGTTCCCTTGAAACACACGATAAAAACTTGGATTAAAAACTTTGAAGAGACTGTGATCTGCTCTAAAAGAGAAACCAACAGGACGACAGAGAAGTGCTCAAACTCCACAGAATATCGAAGCTGTACGTGTCACCGGATCACCGGATTTGTCCGTTTGTGATTTTTTCTTGTGGGGCTACCTTAAGAGTCGGGTCTACACGACTCGGCTAAGGACACTGAATGAATTGAAACAAAGAATTCAAGACAAAATTCGTGGTATCCCAGCTGAGATGTTGCAGCGATCAATGGGGAACCTCAACAGCAGATCAGAAGAATGCATACGTACAGGAGGACGCCATCTACAGGATGTAATTTTCAGACATTGATAATTTAAATTACTGTCTCTTAAAAGGCAAGTTGTAGTGGTTCAATTGCTGTCAATAAAATTTTTTTGTTGGATTACTTCTATTTTTATTGGGTTTTTCAAAAGTTCCAGTAGATATGTATAGATCACCACCAAAGCAACAATGTGACAACACCATATATACAATAACAAACCCTCCCTTGTCCCAATAACATATAATAAATGCAAAACACAAATAACAATGAATGAATACGGAAAATGCCAATGATAGGGAACTTGAGTCCGAGTATACAACTGTCCTGAATACAGATGACTGGCCAACAGATAAGTGATGTGTTTGAATTTCCCGGAAAAAAGGGAACAACCTCACCGTGAATCTTTGGTGTGTGGTGGATAATGTAGTCCAACCCCGGGGTCTCTGGCGATGATTGAATTGAAATAAGTCTGGAATGAAAAACAAACTGGTACCAAAAACGTGATGTGGAAAACAGCAGGTAAAGTTGGTTTGTTGTCGTGAAAATGTAATCTCCGTCTTTCTCCTTCCCCTCCTCTGTTCTCTCCTGATTGTTTACATAGTAATGAGCCGGCTGTAATTGATTGATTGTAAACAGGTGCTTTCCATCTTGGGGCTGCGGTCTCTCTCCATCATCCGCCCCCCCTGTATTTACGGGGACGACATTCACTGATGCACACATTATAAACAGCAAACGGGACGATGGAAAGAAAACGCACTCAGTACAAACATTGAAAGCACTGTTGCTATGTAGCCCCTCTATAGTTTCGTTTTCCTTAATTAGCAGCCAAACAATAATGAAATACAAAATTAACCAAAACATGACCAGCAAACTGTGTCCATTACACAATATCTGAAAATAAAAAGGGTGAAGGTCTCAGGAATGTTGATTTGCTGAGGTCCTCGAATCATTTGAACAGTGCTCTTAGAAAAGTAAAGAAAAAATCAACAATTTTGAAAATGTCTGCTATTGCATAATGAGAGCAGCAACAAGCCATGGAGTTAAAGAGCGGGTTTAATCAACGATGAGACTCAGCGCCCAATTAAGGAACTGCTTGGAATGAAATTGGTTGGAGTTTGAGGCCCTGACTTAGTTGGTCTTCTGTTGGCTCACTCACTTCACATTTCATTTCTATTTAAGGAAAGAAATGAAGCAAATCAGAAGAACAATGAAGATATTCTGGGGAACAAGCCTTAAAAAAACAAGTGAATTAAAATTAATTCAAAAGAAGTTAATTAGCAGCAAAAAGCAGGTCACTAATTAAGAAAAGGGTTAGAATGAAAACCTGCAGCCTCTGCGACCTTCCAGGACTGGAGTTTGAGATTCCTGGTCTACAACAAGGATTCTGGTGGTTACATCAGTTTTTCACCTGTGGGCTTGGTTTTATTTGTATATATTTATTTGTACCATTTCTGCCACCGTTTTGTTAAATTATCGACAGTGTTATTTTCAGCTCCTGTCCAGTTGTTAGGGGCTAGTCTTTAGGGGGTTATGAACCGTCAATCATGACACTACGGGATTGAATGTGGACCAGCCCTCCCACTACTGCTAAGAACCATCGCCAGTCCACAAAAAAAGACTGGGCAGTGAGTCCCATGCGGTTCATTGTTGAGTGCAGTTTGAAGTTCATTTCTGTACATATTGCTTTTTTCTTTGGTTTTCTGCTTTTTGCTCTGTCTCTGGAATTCGCCTTTGGTTTGTGAATTAGGACTTGTTCTCTAAAGATTTTCTTTTCAGCAACTCCTTTTCTGTGCTATTTTTCTTTTTTTTTGGCTTTTGATACATAAACCCCTCTTTAATAAAGAATATTGTGTTGGAATTTTCATATAACCATAGTTTTTTTGTTGTTGATCTTCTAGTGATGTGTTTTTGAGACATTTCTAGTTATTTTGCCAGTTCTCTTTGTTTGCTGTTTCTTAGGGTCAGGCTCCCCTAGGGTGAGGCCTGCTTTTGGTCCAGCCAGATAAGATTCTGGCCACTTTTCTTGGGTACTTTTGACGACCTCATCTATTATTGCTAGTTTGGTGCCAGAGTCACAATAGGTGTTTCAAAATGTGGAGTCGAGGTAAGGACTCGGCCTCCGAGGAAGCAGTAAACTTGTTTAGCAGCTAATAGCACAAGCGAGGCCATCATGTCAGCAAAATGAAACCTCAGAAAAGGGACAAAGTCACTTAGCCACTAACATTGGCAAAACAGTATCCCTTTTACTTTTCCTTCTGCCACTAATGCACAAGCGATGGGAGAACGTCGACAAAATGATTCCTCCTAGGAGAGAAATGCTCAGAGTAGTTCCTTTCAATTACCTGACATCTCTACATGTCAGTTTTTTTCTGATGATTTCATTAATTTTTAGGACCCCAGGCTTTTTACAGCATTGGCTTACACAGTTAGTACAAAATAAAAATCTATCAGCATATTGTCATACAGTACAAGTACTAAAGGACAGTATTAAAGAATATCTCAATGCCAGCATCAATTACCAAATGCAGAAGAAGCAGAAATGCAAATAATTTTTCATAAAATTCCAATTTTTATTCAGTGGGCAAAGTGCTAAATTGTACTGTAGATAAATAATCAGCAGTATTCATGATAATGATGATGAGTACTTGAAAATAGAAAGATGTACAATAAAATTCAACCAATTGATCTCTTTAAGGGACTCAAGCCATCAAACTCCATGTTCTGCCTCAAAAGAGACAGATGAACCTTTTCAGAGAAGAACCAGGAAGTACACTTAAAAGCAAAATAAAACAAATAAAAATAACGGCCAAAACCTAAACAAAAGGCAAGAATCAAAGTCCAAACTACTGTAAGAAAGACATGAAAAAAGAGTAGCAAATGTATTTGAAATAAGCTCCTAGCTGACCTTTCATCCTACTGCTCCATTGAAAAGATGTCACAACCTAGTAGGCCACAGCCCTAGAAACGCAGGATGAGACCCTTACAATGGACTCAAAATTTGGCATTGAAAATGATAAAACGTTGTCATTGTCTAAAGCACTGCGTTCTGAACAGGGTCGAGGGGGGTGTTGGAGCCTATCCCAATTAGCACAGAGTACAAGGCAGGAATAAACCCTTGACAGGCGCCCATCCATCGCAGTGTAAACACACACCTCATCCACACACTGGGGACAATTTAGGTTTACCCGTCTACCTAACTTGCATGTCTTTGGATTGTGGGGGGAAACTGGATCACCTGGAGGAAATCCACGCAGACACGGGGGGAACATGCAAACTCAACGCAGGGAGGTCCTGGGACAAAAACCCTGGTCTCCTTACTGGGAGGTAGCAGCGCCACCTACGGTAAAGTATATCAACTTTAATTACTGTACTGTAGATTCCGGAATATAAGCCGAAAATTCGTCCTAGATTTTTGGCTTGGAGTTTGGGGGTCGGCTTATACAACGAGTATCGCTTCAGATTCAAGATTTCCAGTGCAATGCCGATTTTGCCGATGAATATGGAAGTAATTAATGATGAAACCACAGCACCATCTTTCAGATGAAGAAGTAACTTTGCATGCCGGTACTTTAAATTAAATAAAGAATTTATTCAAAAAAGTGTTTTAGTTGTTGATTTTATTAATGAAATTTATAATAAACTAGCAAAATACCCGCGCTTCGCAGCAGTGAAGTATTGCATTCCAATTTTTATTAAGAAGAAAATTAAACCTTTTTAAACTGTGGGACAATATGCCAATAATTATTTGTTAAGGATCTCTTTGTATACCATGTTGTCAGTTCGGCCCTCCGGTTGTAACATGACCAAGCTGTGCGCTGAGCTTACTCTTAAGCATGCAACATACAGTTGGCCATGTGAACAGTAATTTTGTCTCAAATCTCGCAGCTTGGATTGCTGCTGTCATAATCGGTTTGAGTTTCATGGTTTGTTTCAATTACGACAGTATTTGCAGGATTTGTTGTGTTGAAGTGACATTTGGCATCTGTCAAGCGTTGTAAGCACACAACCGGTTTCATCGATAAAATCACATCCAGCTTTTGAGAGTTTAAACATTCATAAACATCAAAGTGTCCACTACTGAAATCGTCACCTGTGAATCTAAGATGTTTAAGAGGCATTGGCGGTTGTCGAAAGGTGTAAAATATTTGGCCATTTCGGTACACTTGAAAGCGACAACTGAACAATTCAGCGGCAGCCATCAACTCACATGCAGAACCATAGGTGAAGGCTTAAGCATTTCACTCTTCTAGTGCTCCTGTGTAGTATAATTATCTCCTGTACCATCATCAGTCCACACCTTGAACCTGTCCCAGTCATTCAATACATAAGACACAATGTTCCTCCGGATATCAAGAGTGAGCCTGATATGGCCGTGCAATATGTAACAAAGAGAATGGAAAAGGTAGGTGGTATCTCCGGGCATGGAAACCACTTGGTAAGTGACAGTTCTTTGATCGATAGAATTTCTTGAAGATGGGCCCATAAGTAACAAAAACTGTTGAAAAGTTCAATATGGCGGCCGACAGTGGCATCATACTACCGAAATAAGTACATACATTGGTTTCAGTTAGTGGAGGGAAGCCGCCTACCAAATTTCGAGAAGATGGGGACATAAATAAGAAAGTTCAACATGGCGGACGTTGTCGACCGTTATGACCGTTACGCGTAGAATTTTGAAATGAAACCTGCTTAACTTTTTTTAAGTAAGCTGTAAGGAATGTGCCTGCCAAATTTCAGCCTTCTACCTACACGGGCAGTTGGAGAATTAGTGACGTGTGGAAAATTCAATATGGCGGCCGACAATGGCGTCATACCACGAAATAAGTACGTACATCGGTTTTGGTTAGCGCAGGGAAGCCGCCTACCAAATTTCGTGAAGATGGGGCCATAAATAAGAAAGTTCAACATGGTGGACGTTGTCGACCGTTATCGACCGTCATCACCGTTACGTGTAGAATTTCGAAATGAAACCTGCTTAACTTTTGTAAGTAAGCTGTAAGGAATGAGCCTGCCAATGTCAGCCTTCTACCTACACGGGAACTTGGAGAATTAGTGATAAGTGAGTCAGTGAGTGAGTCAGTCAGTCAGTGAGTCAGTGAGGGCTTTGCCTTTTATTAGTATAGATTATCGGGAAGTTAGAAAATAAAATACCGTTGTTTTGATTTATGACCAACATCTTGCATTACGACCCGGATGCAGTCACGTGTATCTGCGCGATTGTAAACAAACAACCAAAAGTGTTCGTAAGTGTCAGTCGGAGCCCAGATACATGTGTTTGTGGATGTAATTTTGGTCATTGCAGTGATTTACCTATATATATATGTATATATAATTAATTAAGACCATGTAAGCAAGACGCATAATTGCTAAGGAAGGAAGAGAAGGTAACGAAGGTAAAGAAAGCGATCACAATCGAAATGAAGACGGAAATTGTGTGGAAATATAAGAGTGCTGTTCGTGTGACCGATCTCGCTAATAAGTACAGCATGTCGAAATCCACCATCTCGACAATTTTATAAAGAAAAGATTTGCACAAGGAGGCTCCTTCTAAACAATAACCACCTTCCGTTTCATTCTCCTCCTCCTCCCTTCCTGCAGCCCAAAGATGTCAAATTAAATGGTGAGTACAGTATGAAATTGTTGTTTCTAGAATAGAATGCCTTTTATTGTCACTATACACATGTACAATGAGATTAAAAGCAGCTCCTTCAGTGCAGACATATGTGTGGAACACAACAAGTAAATAAACAAACAAACAAATGGTGCGAAAAGATGCAAAGAAGTTGCAAAAAAAAAGTTCTGTATAGGGCTTGTATGGTTGTTTTTTTAGCCTTAGCATAATGCCGGATCTGCGGCCCCGCTTCTGCTTTCTTTCCCTCCTCCATCTGTGTCGTCTCCTAGACCCGACAACAATCCACGGAGAGCCCGCTGGTCTCGCTATGTTGTCTGGGATGTTGTGCGTGTGATGAAAAACACTCGAAACAGATGTCTAGTTCTGGACACCGATGTCTATAAGGTTCTGACGGGTGTAGCGGATGTTTGCCGAATCGATCGTGTACAAACAAGGACAAAAAAAAAAGTACAAAAAAGTGCACTGAAAAGGACAGCCCTGAGCTGCTGCGACCATGTGCGCCGCCAGCTTAATCTAGCCTACTTCTGGTAGGCTAGGCACTTTTTATAACTTTTTGGTTAGTACATTAGAAAAATTATGTGTTTTGATAAATTATGCACATTATACAACCGTTTTTTATTATGAAAAGGTTAAGTAAGTGTTGCAGCGGGAGGTTTGGAACACATTATGGGTATTTCCATTATTTCTTATGGGAAAAATAGTCTTGACTTACAACCAACTTGAGTTACAACCTGCCCTCGCGAACGAATTAAGTTCGTAAGTCAAGAGTCCACTGTATTGCGTATTTAAGTTAATCAAATTTATAACGAGTCTCCGGAAATAGTTTCAACACAAAGGTTTCATTTTACCAAACTTCTCCACAATCACTTCCTGGTTTCCATCAAAAATGCCTGGCAGTCTCAAATTCTCGCCGATTAACATGATAAATATACCTGAAGAGACACTTTTAAGGAAATTTAGAAAATTTTGCTTGGAGAAGGGGGTCGGCTTAAATACCGGTCATTGGCAAATACATGTAATTTAGTAGGTCTTATCGTCTTATATACTGAGTCGGCTTACATTCCGGGATCTACGGTACGAGTGAGCACAGACCCTTCAAATTAATCCTGATCACGACTCCCCGAGGCAACACTGAAATGTTCAGGCTGCACACACCTGAGCAAATGTCTGTCAAGAACACCGCAGGGTCCAAGGGGCTGCTGAAGCAACTTGCAAACAGGCAAGAAGGGTTTCAGATACTCCAAAAAGACATTTTGATGTCAATTTTGTTGAATTTGCTGTTAGAAATGTTAGCAATAAGTTAAATTAACTGAGGCTAGTTTGCTAAATATTTAATGACAGTGCCATCTGCTGGAAGATAGGGTGGGGCAGTGCCCCACTTGCACTTAATGCCTTAATGCACAGATGCTAGTGTTTCTTTTAAGTTTTCACGGTCATAATGTTGTTTGCTTCACTTTTCCTGGCTATTGTAGTTGTTATTTGTTGAAAAGCATGAATTAGAGGGGTGAACCCTGGGGGAGCTGCCGTCTTTTGCTGCTCAATGTCGTTTGCCTTTGTGTCTGGACTGCCTGTCATTAATTGTCATTATTAGGATACAATTAAGGGAGCTGAAGGTGAATTAATAAATAAATGCAAAAAGAATTAAGCGCTATGGCATAAATCAAATATTTGTAAATTTATTATGAATGTAAATCTTGTCCTGCTGAGGTTCACTGAATACAGAAAATGACAAATGAAAGACCAGCTAATTAAACAATGAGATCAATTGCAGGGAAAGTGGCTCACTGATTGTGAAACTGGCGGAACAAAGACACGCAGCCACAGGAGGCCCCAGGCCTGGACAAGACAAACGCTTCTAATATTGTACCCGGTGAACGTCATTCTGAGGTGCCAGGACTTGACAGCGGTTTCTGTGTTATGCTGTATGAGCACAGTAGGCTTTACTGCAGTGGGGAGAACTGAACAAGAAAACTTCATCTTCTCCACTTTATGAACCACAAATTAAATTGTTGTGTTGCGTCTCAGTAATTATTTACATTTACATTTGCATCGACATATACATTTACATTTATTTATTTGGATGACGTTGTTATCAAAGACATCCTACAATATTTATGATACAATTGGTTACATTTCTTTTGGTTTGTCCAATTGGAGTGCAGGCAGATCAAGTGACTTGCTCATGGTCACACTCTGTCTGTGTTGGCTTTGTGAACACCATAATGGATGGATGGGCATCCTGACTGGGAAGGAGGCCAATTTTTTTAGCTGGCCAGAAGGTCATAATGGAAATTCTACATGGTGGATGGTGCAGCTCACCCAGGATGGGATTCGGGTCTTGTCCCAGTCTGACATATAGAATAATGGATGGACTTGAGGGGGCGTATGCTATGAATTGCAATTCATCCCCCAGTGACAATATCCTTCTGGCTTGTTTCCAGTTTGGACACCCATAGGTTTGTGTAGTATAGAAGGGCAGCCCTGTTGGGATCCTCAGGTACCGCAAGGGTGGGAAGAGAACCTCCTTACTTTTGTGCAGCCTCCAAGTGTCCTGGTAGCCATGACACTGGAAATACTCCAGGTCCCAAATAAAAGGAACCGCTCTACCTCATTTAAGAGTTTGGAGGTGGAAGATAACACGTAATAAAGAGGAATGGAAGGAGACGGGAATGTTGCCTTTATTGTATGGTACGGTGCTGGGCTGACTTTAAGGCCTGATAAGATACCATATTATCATAAATGTCTTTATTTTAACCTAAAGCTGTTTTCTGGAGTTATGTCTGTTTTTTTTGGGACTCGGTGGCGCCCACTAGTGGTCACAGCTTGTATAGTGACACGCTAATAATGGGAGTGTACATCAGTGGCACATGAAGTCTTTTCACACTGAACATCATCAATATACATCATGGTGTAGGACGCTGGTTATCATATCACTGCAGTGTAAAAACCAGCAGGTTAAATGACTTGCATAATGACATGTTCTCACGATAAGTCAGTGCTGCAGATTATACCTTTACTTTATTTCATATATTTTTATTCTACTTGATGCTAACAGTACCTTCACATCATGTATGTGACAGTGGTGCAGTGGATATTCCTGCTGCCCTTTTAAATCCCAGCCCCAGCACTACCTGTGTAGAGTTTGCATGTTCTCTCCTGCGTCTAAATGTGTTTTTCCTTTTGCTCAAATTATTTTTGACAACCCATTTTTGGTCTCCTGTTTTTGTGCTTTTTCTGTCTAGGCATCTGTCCCCTCATAGCCCCTCAAATCCTCTTCAGTTCGCTGACATAACCACACAACCAGCAAATCACTAAACCCTATCACGCCTATGCAAACTACTCTGCTATTACTGGTCATAGAGAACACCACCAAAATAGCAAATACACACATAAGCGCCATGACAAGTCACATCCGACCTCGGCCTGTCTCTTCTCAGCGTGGTCCGCTCACTGTGATCGTCTTTCTTCCCACTTGTGAATCATCACAGCTCCTGACTGCTGCCTTCTTGGCTGCTCGGCTGCATGAAATATTTTGGATCCTGCATTCATCTCCTCTCGCAGGTAACTGGGAACCCACACCGTCAAGCAGAACTTCAGAGTGCTTCAGAGTCTGTTTTCAGCCACGGAAACTTCAGTGACACCCCAGTGGCAAGTGAAACCAGTAAATGCCACCAACATTACTGCTGAGCATGTTGAAGTGTCCACGAATACTCCATCAGCAGATGTTAAAGGATTTGTCTAATATGGTTGAGCCACCAACTCAACAGGCTGACGTTTTCAACTTTCATCATAGCTGGTAAGGTGAACAGCTTTATGGCTCATTGGCACAACAGATAAAGTGCCTGGTTCTAATACAGAATATCGGAAGAGACTGTATTTGTAGTTGGTTGATGATTGTGGAGTTTGACACCAAATACTGTACAGAGCTTGAGTTTTCCTGTTTCTCTTTATCCTGTTCTCTCTTTTTCTCACGGGCTCTCTCTTCCCATGATGGAGGCTGTAAATCAGCTTGTGAGATGCTGCTGATTCCCACTGTTTCTGCTTCTTGTTTTAGGCCTGTACTCTGGTACTGTGAGTGCTGTGCAGAGTGGAGGCAGGACCTCTGCGTTTTTCCCAGTAGACTCTGGTGTTTGTCAGGAGTGTGTTCTGCTCCTACTCTGGTCAATGCTTGTATGGACTGGGTGTTGGGTCAGGTCGTGGGGTCCAACGGCTGTGGGCATTTGTTGGTGAAGAAAGATTCACCGATCTTGACTTTGCTGACGATGCTGTGATCTTCACAGAGTCAATGGAGGCTCAGATTGAGAGACTGAGCGAGGAGTCTGAGTGTCTGGGTTGGTGAGGTCCAGGCCATTAATGACCTCTTGGGCATAGCCATGAGCAGTGTGTCTGTCTGTGGAGAGAGTGTCGACCTTGTCGACACCTTGGCAGTGACTATGAAGTCAGTAAATGGATTGGGAGAGTATGGGGGGTCATGAGGTCGCTGGAAAGGGGTGTGTGGCGCTCCAGATATCTATGCAAAAGGACGAAGGTCCAAGTCTTTACAGTCCTGGTGCTTCCTGTCTTGCTATATGGTTGTGAGACATGGACGCTATCCAGACACCTGAGACAAAGACTGGATTCCTTTGGTACTGTCTCTTGGGAAAATCCTTGGGTACCGTTGGTTTGACTTTTGTGTCGAATGAGCGGTTGCTCGGGGAGTCCCGAATGAGGCACATTACCTGCATTGTGAGGGAACGTCAGTTACGGCACTATGGCCATGTGGCATGATTACTCAAAGGTGATCCGTTCAGGATCCTCATTATTGGACCAAGCCAAGGGGACGCCCACATAACAACTGGCTATGGCAGACAGAGAGTCAATCGCAGAGTGTGGGACCGGGCTGTGTGTCTGCCAACTGGGATCCCGAGCTGTTTCATTGTGTGATGGGTACAGCAATGCGCTGTGTACCAGTGCATGCTTCCCAACATGACGTGACCTATTTCAGT
Source organism: Polypterus senegalus (assembly GCF_016835505.1). Lineage (NCBI taxonomy): Eukaryota > Metazoa > Chordata > Cladistia > Polypteriformes > Polypteridae > Polypterus > Polypterus senegalus. The sequence goes on from NC_053168.1 coordinate 112,508,909, forward strand.
CTTAGCACCATTTGTGGAAAACGGAATAAAATAAAAAGGAATCTGATGCATAGTCTGGGGTGAATTTTATTAAATTACATAAGACTTACTGATGTAACGCTGAGCTCTTAGTTAATACACAGTTGTGGTCAACTTCCATTACAGCAACACCAGGGAGGCTATACGAGCATTTAGGGGCTAACTTCATCGAGGACTGACTTGCTTATGGATTCAGAGACGAAAAAAAGCACACGTGAAGCTCATCAAAAGGTAGGAAGCCAGTTTATTATCACGTAGCAACCATTTCCTATCAGATTATACTTGGAATGGTCAAACTGGAGGCAGAAAGAAAAGACAATGGCTTCCCATTTATGAATGAACTATTAAAATGACACATTTTTAAAAAAGAGATTGTACAGTTGTCAATATTAACAATACCATTAGTCCTAATTGTTAAAAAATATCAGCTTACCCTGCTCTTGAATCTTGGTGTCACTGCTGGCCTGCATGGCAGTGTTTTTCACTTTCAGGCCTTGGGGACCCTCAAGGCCGCAGGCTTTTGTTCCAGCCCATTTCGCAATCAATGCATCAGTCTGAATTTTAATTGATGCCATTGTTTAGTTATTTCAGAAATCTTTATAAGAAATTCATAAATATTAATGGTTTTCTTTCCATTGCTTTAAATGCTTACATTTCTCTTGCTGTTGTCTTTTTAAATTACCAGAATTCAAAAGCCCAACTCACTAAACAATAAGAAAATGTAAAGTTGGAATGACAGACTGATTATGAAACGGGATACAATAAAAATACACAACCAATCAGAGGCCACTGCCACAGAGGGTGGGTTTCTCCCCTTTTCTTAGTATTGTCAGGGGGCAGGTGGGGGACCCAGGATGGTCTGTGCAGAATTCATTGCCTTTGTAAAGGCGTCTTCAGTAAGAGAGGCAGCAACAGAAGGTGGGAATGCAGCATGCTTTGAACCCAGGGGGCCATTATGAAAATGAAAATCAGCCCCAACCACCTGCCACAGAACAACAGTGGCCTCCCACCTCAGCCAGACTTCACTTATTTCATGATGGCTGACAGGGCAGTCCTTTTAAAGATGAAATCCTTGAAAAATGACTTACACAAGGCCTATACAAGAACATCCATGAGACAGCTGGGGTAAAACTTGGCAACTGCTTGTGACTTTGTCTGGTTTTTTAAACTCTTGAGAATGCCACTGTCACCAGTGTTGTGCAAGTTGACACCTCACAAGAACTTGCTCAAAGTTCAGTTCACGCGGATTAAAATGAATACATTTGCGTTCATAGTTCATCATTTCAATTTTGCACTAGTTCATGCCCAGTTCATTTTGTAGTATTTTTTCAGGAATGAGAATAAATGAGCCATGAGTTTACTTTTTTCAATTTTGCATGCCTTATATTAGGCTATTAAAGTGTTCTTGAATAATATACAATAATTCTGAAGACTTTTTTTATTTAAATACACTTTATTGAGTTATACCCAGGAATGAACATGTACAGTATAACCATATATGCTAATATCCTCCTGGTCAAAAAAGAAATTAAATAGATACAAGTATACATATAAATTACTGCTGTATTTCCAACCGTGTGACACAAATGGCGACTGTGAAACCAGCGCGTAGGTGAACTAACCGATTACACTGCTGGTCAAAATTCGATCACATATTGCATGTCCAACGGGAAAAAATCTAAAATGGCCTCACAAAGTATGATTTCCGAAAGTGAAGTTTCACCGCATGCTCATGTCAGCAGGGGAGCAGCTTAAACACAAGCAGGCAGGCACAGACAGTGCCTGTTTGATTTTACTTTAGTTAGGCAAAAAATGACGAAATAAATATTCACAAAATCCACTATCTGTGCTTATCTGAATACCGTATTCAGATTCAGCTCCACCCCTACATTACAGGGTAAGGTATAGAAACGACCCGGACACAGACAGGCAGACATGTTGTAATCACCACCACACGTTTTATTTTCACTATGTACAATAAATAAACTGGTCACACAGACCCAAATAATGGTCACTTAGACCCAGTCACGTGCACAAACACCCCCCAAATACTCAGTCCTGGCCACAATGCCTCTCTTCGGGCCACCTCCACACCTCCTCTGTGCTTCGTCCTGCCTCCTCCCGACTCCAGCCCTGAATGAATGGAGACGGCCCCTCTTATACAGTTCCCGGATGAGCACTCCTCCCTTGGCCACGCCGCAGTGTGGCGGAAGTGCCGGCTGTCCTCCCAGCAGCTTTCTGGGTGTCTCCCAAAGTCTTCCCCCCAGCACTTCCTGGTGTGGCGGAAATGCTGGGGCAACAGGTCCCCAAGGCATTGGGGCGCCTCCTGGCGGTGACCACGGGCCCCTACAGGGTAGGGCTTCCATGCCCTCAACCCGTGGCCCCCAGAACAACCAGGAAGGCGGCCCCCACGTGATCCAGGGTGGGCTTTGACCCTCTTCCGGTCCCTCACGGCGTCCCGGCCGGGTCGTTGCCCCTGGCATCCCTGACAGTGGCAAAACGTTTAATCTGAACCTAAACCAGATCCAGAATCCCACATAAAACTGAACTAGCTCACGTTCAAGTTCTTCACTTGCAAATACGTTACGTTAAGAAAAATAAGCTTGCTCAATGAACGCGCTCTTTTGAACTAGTTCATGCACAACGCTGACTGTCACTATCCCTGCTCTCCTTATCTGTCTCACATTTTGTTCTCAGGAAAATTAGACTCATAAACTTTTGGCCTAACTAGATGTGAAGTAGGGTGATGTGGTGGCACAGTGGTAGCGCCTTCTTGACGTGACGGTGGAATGGACTCAGCACTCTGTAAAATGCTGGTGACAGTTAGCCCTGAAAAGGACCCCTGGCCAGCTACTACCTCAATGCCCCCCAAAAGAGAAGAGAAAGAAAATGGACGCAACAAATCTCCAGTACAACCTGGATGTGTCAGGAGCGGCCATACACAGTGCTGTTGTGTGTGGTGTTCAGTTCTTAAGCTTACATCGCTGCTTCTATCGGCATGGGTCTTCTTGGTGACGGTGTTCTTCCCTGTTCTGTTTCTTTCTCATTCTTCCTCATTATGCTGATTTTTAAAAGCTTGTCAGGGCCAGGGTGAACATTGCTAGCCCCTCATCATTTTGACAGACCCCATCAACACATGTTCCTGAAGATAACTAATGGTTCGAGGGAATTGCTTTTACACATATGGAAAGACCGAAAATACGACCATTTTACCTTTGAAAGTATTGGTCTGTCCTCTTGCCAGACTGCTCTTTGCAGGGGTAAATTTCATTTTTGCTAGTTTAACTTCACTGCTAGATGGTTCCTGTTTCCGTGGTTTAGACTGGTTACTTTTACAGTGATCATAAGTTTAAATGAAAAATCTAAATAAAAGACCTACAAGTTAAACATACATCTTAACTTCATAACGTGTTGTACATAATCCTTCTAAACACTTTAAAGCACAAGAGTAAAATCACATTCTCGACAACATGGCACTGTGACCATTTTGTCTCGACCATCTCACTCACTCTCTGTCAATTGTATTCCACTTTCCAGCTAAACGCCAGGCAGGTAACCTCAAGTGTTCAACAAGTTATGGTAACGTCTCACGTCTGTTTTAACATTTTTATTTCATCAACAGGACGAGTTCTCATCGACTTCCTTGTAATATGTCGTCTCCTTAGAGCGGTGATTTGCACTTTTAAAGTTCTGTGCCTTTGCTGCCACTCTCATATTATGTAGTGCAGACAAGGCCACAGCTGTGTCAGCCGATCTGTGACAATGTGCAGGGTGGCTTCAGGAACACGGCGTCCTGGACATTTGTCAATGTCACAGACTGCAGCACAAAACGTTCTCCTGTTTCTTTCCCTCGACAATGCTGGGCAGGTTGTGCACTCAATTCAAAATCAGACAGCCATGTTAACTTCCTTCATTCTGCAGATTTCATCTCTAATGTCATTTCTCCTGTTTTAAAAGCTAACTAAATAAATAAATATACATTATTAGACTTAAGGGAATATTGAACCCAAAAATTATATTGTTCTTATAATATGTTACTTACCCCATGTAGGTTGTAGTAATGGCTGAGATAAAAAATTTAATTCAATGTTTTCATGTGGAATGTAGACATTTGGGGGTCCATGATGTCTGACGCTTGACAACAGCAAACAATAACAGAAAGTCCATGGAAAAAATGTCACGTTACGCATGTTGCTTAATCCACACATCAAGTCATCCAGCTGTAAGCTCACAACGTGCCAAACATCTGCATTTTTACTAAATTATTTTTAAATAAACCACCACCGGAAAATGCTCTCATGAATACAAACATGGCATGCTCAAATCAGAACGAAGGTTTAAATTGAAGACCTGCCACCCCACCTCATTCATTGGTCAGAAGTCCTGCTCAGTTAAAGCTTATTCATTGACTAGCATTGCACTTTACATGATATCGACATTGGAATGTGTAAAGATTAACAGTTAAAAAAATGAGAGAAAACATTATCAGGAAGGGAATCTGTCTCCTATGTGTGCATATCAGAGATGTTTCAACAAGAAGAAGGTCGATTCATCGGTACAATTTTACACACTGCCACTAAATAATCTTAATTTACTCCACTTGTGGCTCACTGCTATGATTATGAATGTAACGACAACAATTCAATTACTCCTTTATGTCGGAGCACATTCCTTTTTCTTTCATTAGAGCATCTTCTGGAGGTGGTTTATGAACTTCTTAAAAGGAAGCAGCAACACATCAAGTTAAGAATGGAACAGAAAGGGGAGCTTGCCACAAAAAAGGCAAACATACCCCAAAATAAAAAAAAACAAAAGACTAGAACTGCCCTTTTTTAAAGGTCTGGGCTCATAGGGTAGGCCTCACCCCAGGTAGCCTAGCCTCAGACTCAAATGGCAGGCTTCCTGACTGCACAGGCCAAAAAACAGGGCTAAGGCTTCAGAAGTTAAAATTGTCCAGATAGATGATAGTGAAACCGTGATATCTCTCCCCGAAGGCAACAAAAGTTAAGTGTTTTTAAAATTAAAGACTTACTTATTCAAAAAAAGAACACAATGTGTTAGAAATGAATGTTATTTCTTTTGTGTGTACCGCTCCTCGAGCCGGCACAATTATAATATGGGCTGCTGTCCTAGAGCGGCAGTAAAGAAAGGAAGAAAAAAAAAGAAATAATCAGGGGCGCGAGGCACCAACACTACTACTTTCCTATTACACCACCCCAAGTAAAGAAACACATCGGTAAAGGCAGAGTTAAGTTAAAAAAATGATTATTGGAAGAAATTACACACACTTAACAAAAATATTATCGCTGCAGTGCTTCCCTCCCCACACAAATCACAGCACGAAACACTTAATCACATACGCCATTAATGCATAAATATGAGAAAGAGAAAAAGAAAAAATGAATGTATACATAGTTCTTTAAATATTCTCTGTTAGGGTGGGGATGATGCGCCGAACTGTACCTCCTGTTCTGGGAAACGTACAGATCAACAGTCCCTTGTGCTGGCCCATCAGGTCCTCTCCCGAATATCTTCACCAGAAAGGGAGAATAATTTGTCCGGAAATGAACTCGGGTTCGCCTGACGTTTTCCATGCTGTGTCAATCTGTTTCCGTTTCTGGCTCTGTGCTCCTTCTCATTTACATACTGTTGGCTCCTCCCCTTACAGTCTGTTGGGCCCTCCAAGCCTGGGGTACCATTGGCCGGCCTTACAAATTAAGCCATTCCACTAATAACTGGAATGGGGAAATGTGCAAACTCACAGTGACACACACACACACACATTCCAGACGACCGTTACTTGTATTACGTGCTGTTATGTGATGATTTTTTTTAAGGAAGATCAGTTTTTTGAAGTTTTGAGCTACTTTTTACTTTTATGGACAAAGTTTAACTTTGATTTTGCCAATCCTGTCCTGTTTGCACAGCATATGGTTACATGTCACATGTCTGCGGGCAGCACTTTGCTGACATATGCTGTTCCTCTCGAAGTTTACTTCATCCCTCTGTGGATACATTCTGTCAAAACCCTTTTTAGAATTGTTAGTTTATTTATCAAGGAGGCCTAGCGTTAGCTTTCATTTCAGTTTTCAACTTCCTTCTGTTCCTGACTTCTCTTTCAATTTGCCCTCGTGTTTTGTTTGCTGGTTATTTACGATCTTTTCGGTTCTGACCTTTGCTCGTCTCTCATTACAAGTCAGCCTGATGTGACCTCTCGTGGTCTCATTGTTCCTCACAATAATTTGTGGAGATGCTGTCTCTACAGTAAGGCAGGAAAAAATGGCAAAAAAAGATGTGCTTAAAAAGGCCAAGGTGAAAGCCAACAAATCCAGCAAACAGCAAGCCAAAATAAAAGTAGCTTCAGACAAACGCAGGGGTCAAAAGCCAGGAAACCCAAATGAGCACAAAAAGTACAAATCAGAAACAGAAAATGAAGAACACGAGCACAATGCTGAAGCTTCCTCTTAAATATTAGCTGGGCCGAGACCCCAGATACCTGATCAGGTGACTCCGGCTTCTCTGGTGCTACATAAAGCAGACAGGGCAGACAACTAAATAAATGACATAACTGATTAACATAATACAATAAACTCAGCGATAGGCAGGTGGAGGAGCCTATGGTGTCCTAAATGATGAACTATCTGCTGGGCAGACTGCACTTTGTGAGACTCGCTGGAGCGCCACAAGGAACAGTCACGTCTCCTTTTCTCTTCACTATTACACCTCAGACTATAAATATAACACCAGGTCATGTCACTTGATTCTTCACTTATGGGGTATATTGAATAAAGGGGATGAGGCAGAGGAGAGGAGTCAGGCAGAGACCACCACCAAAGCCAAGGACCTGATTATGGACACCAAAGAGCCCCTATGTCTGGTCAGTGTGCCTATCGGATGAAGACTGGAGTGAAGGATGCAATTAACTGTCTGCTACATTAGGCTTATTCTCACCTGGGCAAAGCTGGCAGCACTGGAAGGATTATGGTTTTGATTTCCCCAGCACCTTCAATACCACCAAGCTATACTTGTTAAGGGGTAAACTCAGAGGTATGCAGGTGGATGAGCCTGTGGTGTCCTGGATATTAGGCTATCTGTTGGGCAGACCACTGTTTGTGTGACTTAAGGGCAACACTGGAGCAGCACAAGGAACAGTCACGTCTCCTTTACTCTTCACTCTGTACACCTCAGACTATAAATATAACACCAGGTCACGTCACTTACAGAAATTCTCAGATGATTCTGCACTGATGGGGTTTATTGATAAAGGGATGAAGCAGAGGAGAGGAGTCAGGTGGAGACCACCATCAAAACCAAGGACCTGATTATGGACACCAAAGAGCCTCTATGTCTGGTCACTATTCAAGGAGTTGGTATATATGTGGTCCACTCCTACAAGTACTTGGGGGTCCACATCAATGACAGGTTGGACTGGTCTTGGGACACAGAGGAACTATATAAGTAAAAACAGATTGTGTTGCTTTAATGTGGAAAGTGACATTCTTCACATCTTCTATAACTCTGTGATGGTCAGTGGGATTTTCGACACTGTGGTGTGCTGGGCTGGTAACATTGCTAAAGACAGGCCCACCGAATCACCAAGCTGATGAAAAGAACAAACTCAGTTGTAGGACGCCCTCCGGACCACTGAAGGATGCAGAAAAGAGGAGAACTAAAACAAAACTGAGTGCCATTATGAACAACACTGCACATCCTCTCTCTGCCACATTAATAATAAGGACTTTCAGCCAACAAATTATTCAGCAGAAGTGTGTTAGGAAACACTATGGGGGCTTCTTTATACTACTACAATATGTCTGCATAACACCTCACTGGGACTGTAAGAGCCAAGTCAGAGGTTTTTCTTTCTTTTTAAATTTTTTACTTTACACTCATTCTAGTGTGTGTTCACACCAAAGTGCTTCTGAGAAAAGGCAAATGTCCCTCTGGGGACAAATAAAGTTCTGTCTACTACTGTCAAAATTAAAATGAATAAATAAACACAATAAATACAACAAAGAAAAAACATAAAATAAAAGTTGAATTCATAGCATATGAAAAAAGATAATATCTGAATGACAAAAAGATAGTAAACAAACAAAGAACATACTTAAGCCAGCGAGCTTAAGTATAGTGACTTTCACTATCTATCTATCTATCTATCTATCTATCTATCTATCTATCTATCTATCTATCTATCTATCTATCTATCTATCTATCTATCTATCTATCTATCTATCTATCTATCTATCTATCTATCTATCTATCTATCTATCTCATCCTTTCTGACATTATGTCATCTGCCTTTCATGGACTTACTGTCCACTGTCTCTCAGATATGGAAGTGGATGGCACAGACAGGCTTTTAGGTTGGCACATCCCCAGAAACATCTTTATGGCAGTTCCAGTTTATTGATTATTTATTGATCGTGTTATGATTCATGCACTTTCCCACCATCTAAAATCAATTCCTGGCCATGTCTGTGATGGACAACAACATGAGAGTCTGCTTCTGCCTCTTAACCCGAGGTGTTTGATGATATAAACCCATCATCTTAAATGAGACACGAGGCTCGAGGTCTTAGATACGCTTGCTGGCTGGAAATGAAGAAGTAATATAAGACTGAACTTAAAAAGTTTACCTGCGGCGTTTCTTCAACATGAAAGCTACAGAACTACTGGCTATTCAAACCTTTACTTTCTACATCCCTTTTTGTGTTGTTAGATTTCATTTTAAACAGATACATTTGTCATTTTTACCCATTTATCTACACTCACTAACCCATAATGCCAAAGTGTGTCTAGAACTTGACAGGAGCCCACCTGTGGCAAACTGAATTAACTGGACGTTGTTTAGAAAGACATACACGTGTGTATATGAGGTCCACAATTCACACTACATGTCAGGACAAAAGCCATGAAGTCCAAGGGACTCTCTGTAGACCTCCTCAATCAAGCTGTGCTGAGGCATAGACCAAGGCAAAGGAAAAAAAAAACATTTTCAAAGGTTTGAGTGTTCCCAGGAGCTCAGTGGCTTCAATAATTGTGAAATGGAAGCATCATGGATTTGGGATCTTACCAGGATTGAGGGAATGCCAAATGGAGCAAAGTATGGAGATATCAGCAATGAAAACCTTCTGCAGAGCACTCTGGACCTCACCAGAGTGGCTTAGAGACAACACTGGGAATGTCCATGAGTGGCCCAGCCAAAGCCTGAATTTGATCGCAATATCTGGAGAGACCTGAAAATAGCTGGCCAATGGTGGTCTTCATCCAACCTGACAGAGTTTAAGAGACTCTGCAGAGAAGAAGGGTAGAAAATGCCCAAATCCAGGAGTGCAAAGCTTGTTTTGTCATACCAAGAAGACTCCAGGCTGGAATTGCTGCCATAGGCACTTCAACAAAGTATTGAGTGAAGGGTCTGAAAGTTTGTGTCAAGGGGATAGTTTAGTTTTTTGTTTCTAATACTCCTGCAAAAATGTCTAAAATGTTGTTTGCGTGTAGTCATTCTGGGGTGTTGAGTGTTGTTCGATGAGAAATAAAATGAATTTAAAAGACTGTGACATAAGGCTGCAAAACAGCACAATGTGTAAAACGTGGAGGGGTCCGAATACTTTCTGAAGGCCCTGCGCATGACCTGTTCTCATGGCTGAGGGGCCAATCTCTTTACGGAATCGAGCACCAGATTGTTTCCCAGGATCAAATCTTAACCCAGACACCAAATCACATTTGTCATCTTAATGTGGGGTTACGACTGCGTTACCCCCAGATGACACAGTTTGAGTTGATGTGGGGCTTTTCCACCAGATTAAAGTCTACGATGATTTCACAGATATCTGTTTGACAGCCAGGCTATCTGTTTTACATTTCAAAGTCAGTAGAATTTCAAACTACATCCCAGCTGAGTCCTTGAAACTCCCCGTCTTCATATATCCCACAACAGTCTTTATCTGTTTGTCCGACATGCCGTCCTTATCCAGTTATGACAACCTGTCATCTTCGGTTTGCCATGCTGCTCAACCAAGCAACAGGGGAAGCGGCGCCGAGAGCTTCTGGGCAGGAGCGTTAAGGAGTTCTGAACACTTTGTGTGTGCTTGAGTGAGTGATATTCAAAGTGATCTGAGCCCTACTAATGAATTTATTCACAGTGACAATTTAAGGAGAAACACAACTTCACAGAAGTCCTCAAGAGGCAGAACAAGGTCCTGAGGTGCAAAATCTAAAATATAAAAAGAGAGTCAAAACAAAAATGTCAGGCAGTAAAGAGCTGGAAGTCAAAGAAAATTGAACTCCTAAAGAAAGTCAATTGGCTGTTGATTTGACTTAAAAATTAAAACTGGGATCATTTGATTGATTCGGCTTAAGGGGGAATGGGGGTGTGCCGGACTGCATCATGCCCACCCATAAGACTGAGTTTGCTTTGTGTCCAATGCTGGAATAAGCGGGTTCAGAAAATAGCTGGATGGATGAAATTCCTGAAAAAAATACTGAACAAAACTAGAGATCCAAATTATAATAAGTCAGTGTTAGGGAATGTGCTTTTATTATGAGGTGGAAGTCATCAGGAATGTTTAAAGGAGTTTTAGTTACCTTTCTTCTTTGATTCTGTGAACCAAGCTAATGTCCTCAACCAATTTTTTGATAGATTTTCCCTCCCACAAGTAATGACTACAGGCCAGTGGCACTTATGTGTCACATCATGAACACCTTTGAGAGGACTCTATAAGTCGTCTTGTGGTAGACCACCTGGACCCACTGCAGTTTGCCTATTGGACAAAGACTGGAGTGGAGGACACAATTATCTGTCTGCTCCACAAGGCTTATTCTCACCTGGACAAAGCTGGCAGCACTGTGAGGATTAGGTCTTTGATTCCTCCAGCACCTTCAATACCATCCAGACATCCCTGTTCAGGGGTAAACTCAGAGGTATGCAGGTGAGTGACCCTGTGGTGTCCTGATAATGGACTATCTGATGGGCTGTTTGTATAACTCAAGGTCTGTGTCTCTCTGTGAGCAACATTGGAGCACCACAAGGAACAGTCACGTCTCCTTTACTCTTCACTCTTACACCTCAGACTATAAATATAACACCAGGTCACGTCACTTACAGAAATTCTCGGATGATTCTGCACTTATGGGGTGTGCTGATAAGGGGGTTAGCTAGAGGAGCAGAGTAAGATGGAAAGGTTTGTTTCTTGGTTGCAAAGAGAATTCCCTGCAACTTAACATCAGCAAAACCAAGGAACTGGTGATTAACTTTCATCCCACGGAAGACCCCTCTGACCGGTCACTATTCGAGGAGTGGATGTAGAGGTGGTCCACTCCTACAAGTACTTGGTGGTCCACATTAGTGACAGGTTGAACTGGTCTCAAAACACAGAGGGACTATTGAAGAAAGGGCAGAGCAGGCTCTTATTCATCAGGACACTGTACTCCATTAATGAGGGAAGTGTCATCCTTCGCATCTTCTATAACTCTGTGATGGCCAGTGGGATTCTGTACGCTGTGGTATGCTGGGCTGGTAACATCACTTCAAGAGAGGCCCACCAAATCAACAAGCTAATTAAAAAGGAAAGCTCAGTTATGGGATGCACTCTGGACCCCCTGAAGGTCACAGCAAAGGAGAGAACTAAAATAAAACTGAGTGCCATTATGAACAACGCTACCCATCCTCGCTCTGCCACACTAACACTGAGGATTTTCAGCCAATGAATTATTCAGCACAAGTGTGTCAAGAAACACTATGGGGGCTTCTTTACACCAACAGCAATACGTCTGCATAACACCTCACTGGGACTGTGAAACCAAGTCACACGTTTTCTTTCTTTTTAAGTTTCTTCCTTTTTAGTCATTCTGGTGTGTGTTCAGACCATAGTGTGTGTGTGTGTGTGTGTGGTGATTTATGTGTTCTATCTATCTATCTATCTATCTATCTATCTATCTATCTATCTATCTATCTATCTATCTATCTATCGTAACACTAGAGGTCACTGTTGCTCCTCAAACCCATTAGACAAATGCCCAAGACACCAGGTAAAAGCACTGGTAGTGCCTCCAAAGCACCCTAGCCACGGCAGACAGATAATACAATAATAAATAAACACAATACTTTTCCTCCTCTCTTCCCAGCAGCTCTGTCACACTCCCTCCCAACTCCAGCTGTCCTGCTGGGTCTCCACTAGTCTTTTATATAGTCCTTGACCCAGAAATGCTTCCGTCCTTCTGATCATGTGGCTGGCTGGCACTTCCAGGTCTAATACAGAGCAGAGATTTTCTTCACCCCGGAAGTACTTCAGGGCTTCCGTTCTTGTACTTCCAGGCTATACTGAAAGAATATGTCACCAGGTCCTTTGAAAGCTCCTCCTGGTGGCACCCACATCTATCTATCTATCTATCTATCTATCTATCTATCTATCTATCTATCTATCTATCTATCTATCTATCTATCTGTCTGTCTGTCTGTCTGTCTGTCTGTCTGTCTGTCTGTCTGTCTAGTTTGTTGAATGCATTTTCCAGATGATAAGCACATCATATACTGTGACTTTTAGTATTTGTATTTTACTTCAGCTTCTAACCTCTCTAACAGTTTGTCTAAACCACAGGAAGAGGAAATGTTAGCAGCTAACAGACGACACTCTTGTAAAGAAAAACTTTCTAGTGTACTTTTATAGACGAGTAGGATTTAGAGAAAGGTCAAAACCTTAAATAGTAAAATGATTATTTTTGCTGGACATTCCGTGTGCTTAAGAGTGAGACGCTCGACCCTTAGTTGTGCTGAAATGCTCGGTCGAAGTGACGCTGGACATAGAGGATGAAGGGGTGTTCACCTTGGCCCTGACAAGCTTTAAAATGTCAGCAGCTCAAAGTGAAATTATTGATGAGAGTAGAAACAGGAAATAAAGAATGAAAAGGTTCCAGCCTCAGCTAACAATTGTCAGGTTGTTTCTCTTTCCCTAAGGGTCAGAATTAGGGTCCCTCTTTAGGATTATCACATCAGGCTGGTTTGGTTCTTCCGGCTACCTTTTTGGGTCACTCCCTACTTTAGGGACATGTGGTGCTGTGGACCTTCAGGGTGCTTCTGACTACATTTGAACCTCTACAAACCTTCTTGGGTATGTCCTTCTTCAGAAAGGGAGCAGAACATGCTTTGTGGCCCCCAGAGAGCCTCATCTTAACTCTGTCTTTTCCCTGTGGAGTGAGCTGTGATGGCAGGCTGAAGTTGCTTAAACAGGTCAGAGACTGTTGTATTCTTTTTTTCCTGTTAAAGTTATCTGGAATTTCTTCTTCTTATACTTATGACTGGTAAGTCATTTTGGATGAAATGATTCAGCTAAATAAATAAATACACATTTTAAATGTTCTCCTTCCAGGCAGGCATTGCTTTTTTTTTAATCAATAGAGATGCGAGCATTTCTTTAGCTCTCAATACAAACTCATTAAAGAAGGCATTGATTGTGGGAGAATGCTGGAGCCCCTGGGCCCGGGCACACTGACACGTGACCAGCTGCTCTGTGCACAGTGCACGCCCTGGAGCGAGATGGCAGGCCTTTCCAGAAACCTGCTGCTTATGGCGCTCTGCCTTCTTGCTTCCTTTCTAACAGATTGAAATGATTTAGGTGGGAGGAGTGGGTGGCATTTTTCACATGCATAGCAAGCAATCACAGCGTAACATATGAAAGGCTCAGCTCAAGTCGGAGTCACCGACACTGGCAGGCATCATGAAGAATGAGAGCCAGCAGTTAATCTGCCAAGTGTGAGTCTCACAGCATAAACTGTGGCCGTGGGAGTTTAGCATTTGAGTGCTAATCCATGGAAAGCTTCTTTTGTCTCACTTTACAAATTATAACATCCATTGAGGCTGTTGCTTCTCGTATGGAGTGCAGTAACCATCTGCAAAAATAATTAGGAAATAGCGTAAAAAAGGGGTTCTGTACAAACAGGAAAACAAATGTTTGTTTATATTGACGCATACAGTCGATTCAGAAAGAATTCAGACCGGTCACTGTCTGCACACTTCCTTGTAATGTAGATTTCATTTTAATTAAATAAATTTGCCCTTTTTGCCTATCGATCTATACTTAATAACCCATAATGACAAAGGGAAAATGTTTTCAGAAAGGTTTGCAAATTTATTAAAAATCAAAAACTGAACTCTTTCATTTATGCTTTGCTGTGACACTCCATATTGTGGTCCGGTGCATCATCTTTGCTTTAACACCCCTTGAGATGGGTCTGAAATTTAATTGAGGATCACCTGTGGCAAATCGAATTGATTGGACAGCACGGAGAAAGGCACATACTGCATCTGTGTTTGTAAGGTCCACAATTACACTGCATGTCGTGACAAAAACCAAACCACAAAGTCCAAGGGATTCTCTGTAGACCTCTGCATTGAGGTATAGATCAAGGCAAGGGGATAAAATCATTTCTAAAGCTTTGAGTGTCCTCAGAAGCAGAGTGGCCTCAATAATTGTGAAATGGAACAAGTTTGGGACCACCGGGACTTTCCCTAGAGTCTCCAAACTAAGTAACCAGGCAAGAAGGTCTTTCGTCAGGGGAGTGACCAAGGGTACAATTGTCACTCAAGTGGGACATCAGATGTCTTCTAATGAGATGGCAGAACGTGTTGGAAGGATGACTGGGTCCGGGCATAGATAGAAGCCTGCTGCCACACATGGACAAGTCAGAGCCGGGAGGCTTCGGGCAACACTCAACTGGAGGAGAGGATGATTTGTACTTTAATTTTTATTTATTGTATTATTGTGGCTGATTACTGGAGAAAGGGCTGGGAACAAGTGCCTGGTGAGAATAAAAAATCTTTATTTCATCCTAATGTGTGCTGCCTTCCTGTGTCTCTGGTTTGAGGCTCTCTGGCGCCACCTTGTGGTTGCACTAGATAGACAAGAACATATTGTGAGGTTTCTCTTTTGAGATCCCCCCAATGGGACGACATGCCAAAGCACAATTGCAGCATCTGTGAAAGACTGGTTGTCCATTGCCGGTGTAACCGCATGCTCACAGCGCTGCAGTGGAGTGCCGCAGAAGCAAATCCGAGCCAATATAAGAACCTTGGCATTGACATTCATGTCTGATATCTTTTCCTTTGAAGTCAGTTGACAGAATGGTGGTGCTCCCAATATTTCTGCAAAAGGATGAAGGTCTAAGTCTTTAGAGCGCCTGTTTTTGATGCGTAATGCAAGTAACGTTATAATTGCAGGGAACAGTATTACTTGGCCACTAACCTGGCCACAACCCTGCCTGACTGCTGTGTTTGTGTATGGGAGATCCTGCTACAATAAATAACCATGCTGTTCTTGTTTCAAGCTGAATAAAGTTGGTTTAGCTAAAGTACTGAGACTCAGTCTTGTGTTTTGGGGTACAAGACAGGGACTCACGTGTCACAATATGAAAATGCAGAACTTAATTTTAATTACCGTGTATACTTGCAGATAAGTTGGGACTTGATTATACCTTATAATTTCTGGTATTTTATAATGTTGGCTGTATAAGTCAAATACAGAAAACTCACGCTGTTGATTATGATATGCTAACGGCCACCTGGAATAGTAACCACAGAGTGTGCACACTTTCTTTTTTTTCTCTCTATTGTGCCTACGTGACCACATGGTAATACCCAAGTTATTCCAAAGCGATGTTTGCAGTATTTTGTGTTTTTTGTATCTCACACCCTCATACACCTTTATCGTAAGAGCATCCCTTATCTACGATGGCGCATTTGATCAGAAAAAAATATGAAGTTGGTTTTAAATTAAACGTTGAAGTGGCGAAAGAAATTGGCAACTACGCTGCTGCAACAAAATTTGATGTGTCTGAGAAACTGATGTGAGATTGGAGGAGGCAAGAAGATGTAAAAAAAAAATTAAGTGTTATATTTTTGAACGAGCCTCTAAGTCGTTTATGATCGATTTCTCGGGTTTCAAGACCCGACTTATACGTGAATATATGCGGTACAAGAAAACAAAATTGGCTTATGTGATGCACTCCGTATCCCTGTTTTCCATTCAAGTCTAAAATATTGTAGAAAACACCTGAGAAATACTGAGCTGCTGTAAAATATGAGCCTCTCTTGGTCAGCCACCATATAATACCCATATTACCTAGTAACTCACATGATTTGCTCACTTGTCATGTGAAAGGGGGCATCGCCTAATGTATGCGGTTGATGGTCAAGCTTCAGGCAGACTTTATGGAGTCTAAAATGGATTTGTGTGAGTGTGTCTAGCAATATGGTCCATTTTACAATTTAGCTTCTTTTTATTTATATTGCAAATTTTTATTTCATTCAATTTTCTATTTATTTATTTATTTTTATAACAGATCCAATTTAAGAACCAATGCTGACATGGTGGGATTTCCTCTTTAAATGTTAAATGTAAATAAGCAAGTCTACGCCTATGGCAGCCAAATTAACAAGGTATGTTTCTACTTAGCAAATGTATGGCGTTATTTCAGTGCCACTATTCTGAGCGCACGTAAAAAAATATTGCAAGTGCAAGTGTTGCATTTTGAGGAGAAATTTATTTTGAGCGTACAAAAGCTGAATTTGAGTGAACAAAATTCATTGCTGCGTGCAAAAAATGTATTTCAGTGTTTGCGCTTATCCATATACACACACACAATAGCACCCCCTCTCGCTCAGTTTTTTCAGTTGCGCTTGCTCGCAATGTGTTGCTTGCGCTCACAACATTCTCTGCTGCAAGCGCTCAACTCTCTGTACACCGTTATAAGTGTGCCACAAAACCAACCAATCACAGACTTGGTTTCAAAAATTCTGATTGGCTCTTACGGTCTCCAATCAGCTCGCTAGCTGCTGCATTCCGGAAACAGTCAGTTGGCATGGTTGTATAATGCAACTACATTATACTACACCAACGATAGTCTTAACAAATAATATATTTTAAAATAAAATAATTAAAGATATTATCCGCAAATTGGGGTTTAATTGAGTTTAGCTGGATTTAGCTACATTTCGGACTGTTTCCGGAATGCAGCAGCTAGCGAGCTGATTGGAGACCGTAAGAGCCAATCAGAATTTTTGAAACCAAGTCTGTGATTGGTTGGTTTTGTGGCACACTTATAACGGTGTACAGAGAGTTGAGCGCTTGCAGCAGAGAATGTTGTGAGCGCAAGCAACACATTGCGAGCAAGCGCAACTGAAAAAACTGAGCGAGAGGGGGTGCTATTGTGTGTGTGTATATGGATAAGTGCAAACACTGAAATACATTTTTTGCACGCAGCAATGAATTTTGTTCACTCAAATTCAGCTTTTGTACGCTCAAAATAAATTTCTCCTCAAAATGCAACACTTGCACTTGCAATATTTTTTTACGTGCGCTCAGAATAGTGGCACTGAAATAACGCCATACAAATGTAGAAAAAAATCCTTGTTAAAAAATAATGACTGGTGCTGCCATAATTTGACTCTCTTTTAATTGTTTGAAATCACGTCTTCCATCACCATCCCAGGCATTCAGCCGGGAGATGACCAGAACGGTGGGCTCCTCCTGCTCCATAGTACACTCCGAAGGTCTGAACTTTGCCCCCTCTTTGAGCTCCAGCCAAGTGCTCCTGTCAGGGTTCGTACCCCACAACCTGTTTTCATTTCGCTTCTGCTTGGGCTCCTCCACAAACTTGCTCTTCTTTACTTTCACTTTCATTTTAACCTTCAGTGTATTGTTCTTTTTCTTCTCGTTATGTCTCTTTTTTCCCGTTTCTTGCTCAGGCACCTTTTGTACTATAATGTGTACTATAATGCAATGCAAGTGTATTGGCACTGATTACAGATGCCAGAGCGCCCACAAGGCACACATCTGCACGTGAATGCGTGATCAAACGATTACCCCACCAACACTCTGAAGCTGCTCTGCCATAGACACCTACACCCCCCCACCCCCAGAGTCTGAGTGCCCCTTTCTTTATTGAAAGTGGCGGACCACCACGGCCTTTACTCGCTATAACACAACACACTGCCAGCTTGTTTATGAAGGCGAAGCAGAACTGGGTTTGAAGCTGCTAGAATCCTGGTACCCCCTGGTAGAGGCAGAGTGAATTGTGACAGTCCACACAGATACACAGGGGGCAGTGGGCAGGGGGTAAGTGACGGAGCAGAAGAGATGGACCCTGGGAGGTAACGTGCAGTCCCACCTGAAGACGTTAGAGCACAGGAAACAAAGCAGTTGCATACAAGTCCGCTCCCATTTTTGGCACAGCATCCATTGTTTTAACAGCTTGAGGCCTTGAGTAAAAGGTTCTCTTTCAAATTCCACCTTAATATGTTTGACGATTTACAGAATGTGTTTCCGAATTTTTTTTGTGTAGTCTAACTAAATTCAGTCAGCCAGCAGCACTTTCCATAGTGGGTTTAGTGTTTTCATCAATTAAGACCAAACATTCTGTGTTCAGTTCCTATGCTAAGCTGCTGCTGTGTGGAGTTTTGGGAGTTTCATGAAAGTGCTTCAGTTGTCCTCGTACGTCTATAAAGACTTGGTGCTTTGGTTGACTGGTGTCACACACATGTGATTGGGAGGCAGCTTAAGGGCCTGAATAACAGCAGTACCACGCCAGACCAGGTACTTGGACTTTCTCTCTCAGTACTCTGCAGACCATTTAAGGGAAATCGCGCTAGGTTTTGGTCCCGATGACATCACTTCCGGTTCCGGTGTTATTGATGATGTAACTTCAGGTCCCAATGACATCACTTCCTGTCCTGGCCTTTAAAGCCACCATATTCTCACCCTCAAATTAGTTCTGTTTTGGACTTAAACCTGTGAAGATCTCAAAACAAATTACCCATTTGCAGCCAGGGCATAATACACGAGTGGCTGCCCCAAACCTTTTTGATGTCTTGTGACTGTTTTTATGGCACTGGCCATTCCAGACTGACCTGTGTGTGCATATGGATGGGTGTGGGTGGGCCCTGCGATAGACTGGCACCCTGCCCAGGACAGTTTACTGCCTTCTGCCTGATGCTACAGTATGTTGAAAACAAAAAAAGACTAAGTGGGTCTGAGAGTGTTAGGGAGTAGAAAGTTTGAAAGTGAAGTTCTGTTATCGACAATATGAAAGGTTCTAGCGTTCACAGCACAAGGCATCACAGAAAATGAAAAAGACGGATACATTAGTTGTGTGGGATTATTCTGCCAACTGAACCATTGCTATGTTTTATGCCTTTCTTTATGATCTCAGTTACAGTTTGCATGATTATGTTTCAGACTTTTTAAAGTTTAAGAGGAAAGTCTGCAGAAGACTCTCAAAATCTCTTGAGAAAGTTCGGAGTGCTTCAAAGCCTGAATTTTGAAATCACGCTTACCTAATTATGCATGCAGTATGTTATTATTCAGATCCTACACGTCAATAAAAAGACTTCATTTAAATGTTGGTAGAATCTGTTACCACTTGAATAAATGAACGATTTTTCTTGCTGCTCTATGAGATGTGTGCAGTATAACACTTCCTGGTCAAGGAGCTCATCATCTGTATTCACAGCGACTAACTCTGGTCCCATGTTGGGGTTAATGAAGTTCAGACAATTCCATCACCCGCTGCTCGTCTGTCAACAAGTTCAATCAGTCACACCGAGGAGGTGTAAGGAGAAGCACACTGGTGATCAAGAGGCTTTTGATTTCTTGAGCACACTTAAGCTTGATTTCCTGAATCAAATATTGTTAAACTGTGATAACGGCAGTGCTACTCACTATCTGCTCTCCCCAGGCTCACACCTGGGAGCCATACGTTATGCTATTGTCTGTTAAAATGGAATCTTCATCCTCCTAACTGGGTTTTCTTTTTGACAATGATTAGCACAAAAATTCTAAAGTCGACCCTGTAATCTTGGAATGTCCTGCCATTTCCCCCTAATTCTTTTTTTAAAAAGCAGTTCTCTAGTGGTAAATAAAGAACTACCTGTGGAGAGGGTGTGGGATTACATTTACCAAATGACCATTCGCACATGATGAAAGATAAGGCAGCTTTGGAATGGCGAAGAAATCAAGACATACAGTGGACTCCGAAAGTCTTCGGACCCCTTCACTTTCTGCACGCTTTATTGTGTTGCAGATTTATTTTTAAGTGGTGTGATGGACGGCCAGCAGCTCAACCCAGCCAAGACGAGAATGAAAAGATGGTGGAAAGCAGCTACTTTTGGACACTGACTCCCCAAGACGCTAGATGGCAGCTCCCCTGGAGGGCAGGGCATCCTGGGACTTGGAGATCGGCTTCTCACCCCTGTTGGGTGCTGTGGGTGCTGCCAGGGGGAGCTGTCATGGGAGTCATAGTTTCCCTATAGCCCGGAAGTATTAATGGATCACGTGGACGGGAGCCCCGAAGTACTTCAGAGCTGACTAAAAGAACTTGAATTCTCCATCTGACCTGGAAGTGCTAGCAAGTCACATGGGAGGAAGAACAGAAGCACTTCCGTATCGGACCCTAGTTAAAGGAAGGCTGAAGATGACAATGCAGTTGTGACCTGCTGGGCTGGCTACTTTGAGCAGTTGTTCAAAGCTGATCCTCCAGCTTGGACATTGGATATCGCTGGATCCATGATTCTTGAGGCTGATCCTCCGATTAGCTGTGAACCACCCAATCTCACTTAGATTGCACAGGAGGTGAACTAGCTGAGGGGGGGAAAGGCTGCAGGGATCTGTGGTATCCGGGGTGAACTTCTCCAGGCTGGTGGTAAGGCTGTCATCCTGGCATTACAAGCAATCTTTGCTTCCTTTTGGGAGACTGGCATCATCCTAACTGACTGGAAAACGGGACTTGCCATCCCTATCTAGACAGGGAAGGGTGATCGCCTGGATTACGGCAACTACAGGGGGGATAACACTGCTCTCGGTGCCGGGTAAGGTCCTTGCTAGGGTCGTCCTCAATAGGATCAATGATCACTTGCTCATCAACCAGCAAGTCTGGTTTTACGCCTAAGAAGTCTACCATCGACCACATCTTGGCACTGAGGGTTCTCATGGAGACAAAACACAAATATCAGCAATTTCTTTGCAGCCTTTGTCGATTTTCGTAAAGCGTTCGACTCAGTTGATCGAACTGCCCTGTGGGACATCCTGAGGGTTCGCTAGATCCCCTCGAAGTTGCTGGATATCATGGCCGGCCTGTACTCTGGTACTGTGAGTGCTGTGCAGAATGGAGGCAGAACCTCTGTGTTTTTCCCAGTTGATTCTGGGATTCGTCAGGGGTGTGTTCTGCTCCCACTCTGTTCAATGAGTGTCTGGGCTTGTGAGTGTCCTGGATAAAAACTAAGATCCAGGCCTTTAATGACCTCTGGGGCACAACCATCAGCAGTGTTGTCTGTTTGCGGAGAGACCTTGTTGAGAGGTTTACTTACCTTGGCAGTGACATTCATGTCTCTGGTGACTCTTCCTATGAAGTCAGTAGACAGACTGGGAGAGCATGGGAGGTCATGAGGTTGCTGAAAAGGGGTGTGTGGTGCTCCCGATATCTATGTAAAAGGAAGAAGGTCCAAGTCTTTAGAGTCCTGGTGCTTCATGTCTTGCTATATGGTTGCGAGACATGGACGCTATCCAGTGACCTGAGATGAAGACTGGACTCCTTTGGTACTGTTTCTCTCTGGAAAATCCTTGGGTACCGTTGGTTTGACTTGGTGTCGATTGAGCAGTTGCTCATGCAGTCCTGAATGAGGCACATTACCTGCATTGTGAGGGAGCGTCAGTTACGGCACTATGGCTATGTGCCGGGATTACTCAAGGGTGATCCAGCTCACAGGACCATCATTATTGGACCAGGCCAAGGGGACGCCCACATTACAGCTGGCTATGGCAGATAGAGAATCATTTGCGATTGCAGATTGGGAGAGCATGGGGGGTCATGAGGTCACTGGAAAGGGGTGTGTGGCACTCCCGATGTGTGCAGAAGTGCATGCTTCCCAACTTGACTTGACTTATTGAAGACCCAGCAAGTGAGCCGGAGTCGGGAGGTGTAGGACAGAGCTTACTGGGAGGTGTGGAGGAGAGAATTATGTTTATTATTATTGTAATTTGTGATTTAATTGCCTGTTTATTGTGGCTGGGTGCTTGAAGGCACTAATTATAGAAGAAAGAAGATTAAAAACACTTCTTATTGCATGTTTTCTCAAAGGTTATTGTCCCCTCATCTCCTTTTATAGGGTAACAGGAAGGCTGAGCCTGTTCCAGCCTTGCAGACTATAAGCCAAGGACCTTATGGGGTGCCATACTAGTCATTGTCTACTGCTGGTTGTTGAATAGACTCCAACAATTTGAGAACAACTGACTTTTTTCGTACCTGCAGACACCCCATTCCTGCAGAGACTGTTACCAAGCTGCCCTCCAGAGTGAATCAATTAACAGACAGGCTTGGCCATGTTTGAGTAGGTCAGACTGTTTGAGCTTCATCATTTACTTCAGGACTGCTTGGTGTGACACCTTAGTGGTAGCTCACCTACAATATCTGTCTTGCAAGAGGTAAAGAATCCCAGCGGCCAGATTTGGGAGCTGGGAAACTCATAAATACTTATATCTTGTCATTGGCGGGTAAACAGAGTCAGCTCTTTGGGGAGAAGCTGTATAAGTGCATCTTGTGGGCTACTGACTGTCAGCATCTCTCAGCCAGATATTTTGCACCTGCGTTTGTGTTCCTTCTGCATCAAATGCAGCATGTGTGCAACTAAATGTAAGTGCTTCTTCCCATTTCTATTATAATTACTTGCAATTACCATTTGTAAATGAATGTATATTTATATGGGTATGTTTGGTTTTACTAAACACTTTGAAATGCAGTGCTAATGGAGCTGTTGGCTACAGTTAGCTTCACATAATGTCTGTAATGTTATTCCATTGCTGTTATAGTAAAGTTAAATAGATGTTTAGTCGACATGCTTGGATAAATTACTGATCACCTAAATCAAGCACAGTGTCTCTTAAATTATTCATTCTGAGGATCATCCTCAAAAGGGACCTGACTGACAATGACTAAGGGGGAAGCAGGCAGATCTGTAATAAAGTCTATGTTTATAGACGTTTCATCCCATGGTCGATATGGAGGATGAGGAACTGGCTATAAAAGTTCAAGTGAACCGGAAGAGGAAGATTTTGATTTACTTCAGACCTCAGATGACTGCACATACTCCTTTATATCTGTTAAAATTGAGGACCACCAGAAATGATTTTATAACTTCTACTGTTTGTCTGGATGACCAGCAAGGAGACAATCACATCTTCATCTTAACACATTCTCTCTTAAGTGTTCTACGACAAAGTGTAAGTCTGCTGGTTTGTGACTGGAATTGTTTGATTAATTTGGGACTTTCTTACAGTAGTAATGAACTCCTCCTTATCCTCTACAGCAGCGCTTTCCAAACTCAGTCCTGGAGACCCTCTGCGGCTGCAGGTTTTTGTTCCAACCACCTCCCGTTTTTCATTGGATTCTTAACCTATTGACGTGAGTCATCATTTCCCAGTGTCTGAGTTCTGGAGTCAATGTAGAAACTACAAACTAAGTCTGGAAGATTTTTATTAAAATGTAATAAGCAGTTCTATGGGGAATATGTAGTTTGTTTAAGTCGTTAACAGTATTTTCAACCTAATTTCCATTCTGCTTTTCCAGGTGTTCTGATTATTTAATTCATTATTTGCTATTTAGCGGGTCTGACACTGAAGTCGCTGCTGCTTTCATCATCATGGGTGTCTGCTGTGCTGCTGTCACTATTTGGGTTAAATAAAGGGAGCAAACAGGAAAGAGGAGAAAATAATAGGAAAACAACAAAAGAGGGTTAAGCATTTATAGTGTTAGGAAAAAAATAAGAAATATTTCTAGTGGGTAGCGCTGCTGCCTCACAGTTAGGAGACCCGGGTTCGCTTCCCAGGTCCTCCCTGCGTGGAGTTTGCATGTTCTCCCCTTGTCTGCGTGGGTTTCCTCCCACAGTCCAAAGACATGCAGGTTAGGTGGATTGGCGATCCTAAATTGGCCCTAGTGTTTGCTTGGTGTGTGTGGGTGTCCTGTGGTGGACTGGCGTCCTGCCCGGGGTTTGTTTCCTGCCTTGTGCCCTGTGTTGGCTGGGGTTGGCTCCAGCAGACCCCCGTGACCCTGTGTTCGGATTCAGCGGGTTGGATAATGGATGGATGGAAGTCCAAAAGCCAGTGTGACTGAACAGAGATGTCCAGGGGGTGAAAGGGTTTCGGCTCCAAACACAATTTAAACATCAAAGGTGGATTGACATCAACAGGTCATTTGCCTCAAAAGACTCGAGCATCTTATTCTTGCAATTTCTCCAAGATAAATCTAGTTAATATTTGATGGTCCACAAAGTCTAACACAACATTTGATCACTTATTCCATGTCCCTGTGATTCCTTGTGTTGAAGGTAAACTTTTGAATGATTCTGGGAAATCTTCTGCTAATGGGGTTTTCTTGTATGCCCCCCATGTTCTTGCAGAACTGATGGCGCTGGACATTTTAGGCCACTTCTGAGGTTGTCTGCTCAGTTTATAATCCATGTGAGACTTTTTCGATTTGCTCCAACTACACAATCATCCCCTTTTACTAAAATATGTAATGCAATGTGGCATAAACGCTTTATAATTTGATTCTGCCTGCCTGACCTCAATATACTGTGGCTTTCATGCTGGGAGATTTAATATTGGGATTATGACCCAGTTGCTTGAGCTCAAGTTCATTATTTTGAATCTTCTGACCTTTGTATCCTAACTTACCAACTTATGACCTGTTGCCAGTTTACTAAAGTGTCATGTCTTAAGGTCTGACCTCAGTGTTTCCTCTTTAGGATTGATCTTAGTGTTATGATGCTTCAGCCTGTAATGTTCTGAGCTGGCCATGAAGTTTCATCCCTTAAAGACTAATTCTGGAGTCAGTCAGCTTCAATCCTTGAAGTCTGCCATTGAAACATCAGAAAAACTGGCCATTCAGTCCAGCAAAGCTTGCCAATCCAATGCACCTAAATTCTCCAAAGTAACATCCAAGTGGAATATTGAAGGTCCCGAAAGCCTTACTCTCCACCACATGCTTGTTAATAAATTCCATGTGTTTGTAGTTCTTTGTGAAAAACACTTTGTAAAAATGAGTGTGAAATTTACCCTTTAAAAGGTCTCCATTTTTAACCTCATTACTTTGTTGAAGAACTCTGCCATTGCAACTCCTTTCATAATTTTAAACGTTTCATTCATGTCATCTGTTTGCTTAAAATGAAAATGTTCAACTCCTCCTCAAACCTTTTGATCCTGGAATTATCCTTCAGCTCTCTTCTGGACTTCCTCTAGCACTGCTATGTCTTTTTTAAAATATGGAGAATGAAACCGAATACAACACTCCAAGTGAAGCCTCACTAATATGTCATAATATATATAATTAATGTGGATAACGAGTTCACAAGGACTCCTAGATCCTTCTCATAAGCTTAAGACCTCCTATTAAGTATTCAAATTTAACATTTGTAATTCCTATGCCTAATACTTCACATATACTTACATTAAATTTAATCTGCCACAAATCTGGCCAAGGCTTTATGCTGTCCAAATCCATCTGTAACAATTTAGCTGATTTTAGATTACCTGCCCATCCGCCTAGTTTGTTATTTATATTCCTATCCTGATTGTTCATGTGTATCAAAAAGGGCAGCAGCCCCAGTGTGGACCCCTGAGGGACTGTGCTTTTGAAATCACCTCATTTTCATGAAGATCCTTTCCCCACAACCCCTTGCTTCCTGTGCTTAAGCCAGTTTTGTACCCGTCTTGTATGCAATATGCTCTGAACATCATTTAGTTTGATGACTAGCCTCTTATTTGGCACTTTATGAAAAGCTCACTGAATAAATGATAAATAGTATGCAACTTCTTCTTCTTCTTCTTTCGGCTGCTCCTGTTAGGGGTCGCCACAGCGGATCATCTTCTTCCATATCTTTCTGTCCTCTGTTATCTTGTTCTGTCACACCCATCACCTGCATGTCCTCTCACCACATCCATAAACCTTCTCTTAGGTCTTCCTCTTTTTCTCTTCCCTGGCAGCTCTATCCTTAACATCCTTCTCCCAATATACTCAGCATTTCTCCTCTGCACATGTCCAAACCAACGCAATCTCGCCTCTCTGACTGTGTCTCCTAACCGTCCAACTTGAGCTGACCCTCTAATGTCCTCATTTCTAATCCTACACTCTGATCATATCTTTTTGTTGCCACCTCATAGAATTCCAGCATGTTAGTAACGCACGGCCTTCCCTGTCTAAACCCATGCCGACTGCTCCTTAACTCTCCTTTTCTTGCTATGTCCTGCTTAATCGTTTCTTTAATATTTTTTTCCAATAATTTACCAGTAATGCATGTTAAGCTGACTGGCCTATAACTTGAATCAACCATTTTATAAAATGGGATAAAATTCTAGTCCTTGGGAACTTCCTTAGTGCACAGTAAAAAATAAATCTCAAGGCTTCATATATGTACACACTAATCTCATTAAAAACTCAAGGATAAATGTTATCTGGTCCTGGTGATTTCTTAGATTTCAGACTATTTAATCTAAAGTCGATGTCACATTATGTCAGACTTGTCAACTGCAGGACAATGTCAGTTTATGTTCCTGAAAATTGCTGGCCGTGTCACATTTAGCGACGAGTGTTGACCTTCCAGCACAGTTGTTTTATTTCCTTTCCTTTTCCTGATGGAGCCGGCGCTGTAGAAGGGTTAACAGTTGAGGCAGTTTCAGTAGCAATCTCGCCCCTTCTTTTAACTTTTTTTCATTCTGTTGTGGTACATAAAGCATGAAACATCAGACAGATGAGCTTCTCTTCATCTTTGGGAGATCCAACACACCCACACTCCTTATTCCTCGTCACTGCATTATATGCATTACACTTCTAGATGAATATTCACTGGCTACACTACGACTAAAGACAAAATCACGCCTGTTTGATTTTAACAGATTGAGTTGCAGACTAGTTGGAGTGACTTACTGGACATGTCACGTTACACGACTGCCATCATTGGGGCTCACCTCCGACTGCCACTGCCTTGCTTGCTAAAATTAAGCGCATAAAGGCTCGCTCATCTAATTCCAGCAAATTAGTAAAACACAACCTTCACCATCAGAACCCATGCTGACTATTTGCTCGTACTGCTGTTCTAGACACTTGCTGCTCAATCTTTTAGTTAATTATTCCTTAATTAATTTACCAGTATGGCTTACAAGCCTATAGTTACAGTACTTGGATCGGCCAAATCAACGTTTTGATAATATTTGTTACATATGCGTCATTAGGAATTTCCCATGTGCAGAGGTTTTCTAAATATATATTTTATATGCACTCATTAATCTCTTTAACGACTTGAGGATAAATATTATCTGGCGATTGTGATTTCTTCGATTTCAGCCTATTTACTCTAGCAGGGGTGTCAAACTCCAGGGGCCTCATGTATAACGCCGTGCGTAGAACTCGCACTATAACATGGCGTAAGCACAAAAGCCGAAATGTGTTTACGCACAGAAAAATCCAGATGCAGGAATCTGTGCGTACTCCAACTTCCACGTTCTTCCGCTACTTAAATCCCGATCAGCGTGAAAACTAACGCTCGTGCACGCGCATTATGTAACGCCCCAAATCCTCCCAGAATTACGCCTCTTTGAATATGCAAATCAATATAAATCACCCTTAAGCGCAGCCTTCTGTGAAAAGACAATGGGAAAAGCACGGGGGAAAATATAAGAATTTCAGCGAATACCAAGTGGAGGCAAAGGAAAACATACTATTTGTTCAAATAATCCGTGGTATAATCAACAAAATGAAGTTGATCGAGTGACATAGCGTGTTGGAGAAACTTGAAAGCTCACATTCACAAATCGCACAGTGCGGAAATAAAAAGAAGTCACATATCAAAGTCGCCGTGAAAAGCGAGTTGTAAGCCCACTGTCTGAGTGTCATATGAAAGCTTATTAGGTACAGAGAAAAAGGCACACAGTGGGAAAAAGCACGAAATGTCAACTTCAATCTCGACATTTCCACTTTAATCACGTAGTTTATTTTGTCATTAAAGTAGAACATCATAAACTTCATCTTAAAATCGTTTAATTAACCAGTTTCTCAAATCACATCGTAATTAAAGTAGCACGTTAAATGCTTTGTTTTGTATTTGATCTTCTATGTGCTCTATGTGTGTGAATCACTACTTGCTTTTAAACCGGCTCTCTTCCTCCAACTGGACACAGAATCAATTACATTCGTGATATTACAGTTCTCTGAATAACTAAAATACTGAGATGTATACGTGATATCATTTTCATGATGATAGGAGTTAAAGCACGTTATTAAACATGTGTTTCACTTGATGAAATAATTTATTGCAGCAGTACAATCAGGGGCGGCTCTAGGCTTGTGGTGGCACTGGGCAGAGGAAGAATCGGTGGCTCCTTCGCCCGCCTGTCAGTAAGGTAGCTTATGCACAGTGGATGGCTGCATAGCCGCCTCGTGCTCATGACACAAGCATTTAACTTTTGTCGAAATTTGTCGCTGTGTTTTTAGCTGTGTTGTTATTTTCTCTTTCTGTTTTATATTCAATATATATTGGCGTAGCCGTCACTGCAGTCAGTGCTTTTCTTTCCCAAGTAACCGATCGCCATACAATCAGCTCTGTAATAGGCGTTAAGCCATCTGTAAGCTTAGCCGATTCTTCAAAACGTTTAAAGAACATTGAAATATCTTCGTAGTACATGTTTAATTATTCTATCCTTCACGACACTCCCAGTGAAGAATATAGATTATTTAAATGAAGTTAAAGTTTTATCTGTATAATTTAATAAACATATTTTGCTGAATTTCACCTTATAAATGATATCGTTTCTGTTTCTGAACCGCGAGGTCCGTACAGGAAAGGCTTTAAAACATTTTGCAGTGGCTGAGACAGCGTGTCCTTGAAGCTGTATACCGATAATTCTCTTTCCGATCAGCTGCTGCTGTGATTCACACTCAGATACAGTGATATAAATACTCTGAGTGGTGCAGTGAGAGAAATATTGAAAAGATGATCCGCTGTGGCAACTCCTAACAAGAGGAGCTGAAAGAAGAAGAAGGAGAAGTGAGAGTAACAACGCTAAAGCAGTTGTGGTATTTGGAATACTATGGCTGTTCCTCTACCATTATATTGTTACAAGTTAATTACAATCAGATGCATTACACTAATAAACAATATGAGGTTATTTTCGGTGTATTTATAAAGCCGCGTCAGGAAAATAAGGTATAACCACACAGGAACAGTAGCACTGCTTTGACGCTGGGTGCCGCCAGGCTGCAAAACCGAGCGGAGAACTTGCGTACGACAAGGTATGAGGTACCGTGGAAAAGTGCGTGGATTTACGCCAAGTGTAGGTTTTATACATCGCGATTTGAACGTGGAAAAGTTCTTACGCAACATTTCTGTGCGTACGCACCGTTTATACATGAGGCCCCAGGTCTGGAGGGCCGCAGTGGCTACACTGCAAAAAACTAAATCTAAGCAAGTGAAATGTACTTATATCATGACGTTAAATCTTTTTTTCCTTATTGTAAGAATTATTGACTTGTCAAAAAACTTGTATTTACAATTATTTAGCATGTTTTGAGAAATCTTGTCAAGTAAATTTTGCTTACCCCATTGGCAGATTTTTTTGCTAAATAAAAGCAAAACAACTCTCATTTGAAGTTTTTTTGTCTAGTTTTTGCATATGCATTTTTTGCAGTGTACAGGTTTTCATTGTAACCCTTTTCCTAATCAGTGACCAGTTTTCACAGCTAATTAACTTTTTTCCACATCATTTTTATATCCCCCATTAGAAGGATTCAGTCCTCTGAATTGACTCTTTTCTTCATTAAATAAAAGCCAAACAAAAATGAGATGTGAAATAAGCCAACAGATGACCAATTAAATTGGGGCTTCAAATTTCAACCAGTTTCTTAATGAGAAGCTGATTCTTGCTGTTAATTAAACTCGTTATTTAATTCCAGGGCTTGTTGCTGCTCTCATTCTGCCACACCACACATTTTCAAAACTGTTTTCTATTTTTTCTAAGAACATTGTCAAAATGTTTTGGTGACCTGAGAGATCAACCTTACCGAGAGATTCACCTTTCTTTATTTTCAGATATTGTGTGATGGGAACGGAGGAGCTGGTCATGTGGTGGCTTGTTTTGTGTCTTATTATTGTTTGGCTGCTAATTAAGGAAAAAGAAACAACTAAGGGGCCTGAGTCAAGCTAATTATAAGAAGTATTTAGCAGCAAAAACTGGTCACTAATTAAGTAGATGGTAAGAATGAAAACCTGCAGCCACTGCGGCCCAAATCAATCAGTACCGCATTAGTCATCTGTTAGTGATGTGAGCGTTCTGTCAGTGAACAGGCAGGTAAACGTTTGAGCAAAAACTGGGAGGTACATGTAAAAAATATAGCAAAACAAAGAAAGAAATATAAAGCAAAATGAAATTGAAGCTCAATATGAGGGACAATAATCAAGATTGAGAGAACAAGGAGGTCAAAACCAAAAGTACATGCGAGAAAAGAGCGACCACTTCTGCTGACTTTCAAGCCTGCTTGTTGTTATTTTCCACTATGAGTGCCACCAACCTGGAAAACACCCACTAGTAAGAAGCGATTTTCTACCAGTTACCCAACGCAATCCGGCCACATCTAACCCACATTGCATCTTGGTGTTTACAGGGTTGCGATTTTGTATGCGGCCTTTATTCCTGTTAGTTTGATATCTGATGGACCTCCTCATCTGAGGTTGTCTGCTCAATATTAAGCAGATGTTTGGGAATGCTGGTCCTGCTATGTGGGGTTCGCTCCATTGGGCCAAGGCCTGATGCTGCTATTGCAGAGCTTCCAGGAGTGGCTCTAAATAAAGACGTCCACACTCTCCATTAAATAAGGAAAAGGTAGCTAGTGAGGTAGGCAGATAGGGAAATCAATGACAGTGCTGGCCAGTTACAGATCACTTTAGATGACTGCCATCACCGACCAATCATATAACTCTTTAAACAGCAGCCAGCGAATCATGGATCACTTCGAATAGCTTATGCAAATGAGATGTTTCCTTTAGTGAAAATTTAAGACCCATTTCTTTCTCTTGTCTTTCTTTTTTTTTTCCTTCCTTCAACCACTTCTGCTGACTTTCCAGCCCACTTGCTGTTATTTTCCACTATGAGTGCCACCAACCTGGAAAATACCCATTAGTAAGGAGCGATTTTCTACCAGTTACCTCCCTGCAGTCCGTGCACATCTAACTCACTTTGCATCTTGGTGTTTATAGGGTTGTGATTTTGTATGTGGCCTTATTCCTGTCAATTTGCTATTTGATGGACCTCCTTGAGGTTGTCTGCTCAATATTAAGCAGATGTTTGGGAATGCTGGTTTGGCTATGTGGGGTTCGTTCCACTGGGCCAAGGCCTGATGCTGCTATTGCAGAGCTTCCAGGAGTGGTTCTGAATAAAGACGTGCACACTCTCCATTAAATAAGGAAAAGGTAGCTAGTGAGGTAGGCAGATAGAGAAATCAATGCCAGTGCTGGCCAGTTACAGATCCCTTTAGTAGTGATGGGAAGTTCGGATCATTTTACTGACTCGGATCTTTGAGTCTCGTTCAGCAAAATGAACGAATCATTTTTCGAGTCATTTCGTTCAATTCTCTTTCCGGCTCAGGTTGCATAGGTTAAGCTTATGGGGCTGTCACGTGATGAACGAACGACTCGAAAAACCGAAGACTCGAAACAGGTGAATCAATTCCAATACAGAAACTATAGGAAGTTGCGCAAATGCGCATGCGCGACTGAACGAATCACTCCCACGAGACGACTCGTACTTCCCGAGTCACATTAAAGATTCGTTCAAAATGAACGAATCGTTCAAGAACGACTTATCACTACCCTTTAGATGACTGCCACCGCTGACCAATCATACAAGTCTTTAAGAAGGAGCCAGCCAATCACGGATCACTTTGAATAGCTTATGAAAATGAGGTGTTGCCTTTATTGAATATTTAAGACCCATTTCTTGTGGCTCATCATCCAATCAAAGAAGAGCCGCATTTTTGTTCAGTTTTCCTGAAATTGCAAGCTTAACACCTTGAAGCTTCACTTCTTTAGGACTGATCTTAATTTAATGCATTCAATGTCTATCATGAACGTTCACTCCTAAAGTCCTCACCCTTCCACTTCACTCCTTGATGTCTGATTTTAGTGTCATGAAGCTTGGGCCTCTGAGATCATCGCTTTCAGGTCTGATTTTAGTGTCCTGGCAAAGCAGCCCGGGGTTCTGATTTACTTTCATGTCTTTTTACTGCACCTCAGCATCTTCGTGTTTATCAATCTGGTATCTGCTCTCAGTACCCTTCAGAGTTGTGTATCACATTGCGGACGACTCTTGCAAGTTGCATTAATATTCCTAGTGCCTGGCAATGCCCTACTCTTTTCACAGCTCTCTTTCATTTTGGTGTGACGCCATTCTCTAGAGGAGTTTTATACTATTGTGAAAGCGAAACGCCAAACAGGAAAATCCCTGTGTCTTTTTTCTTTTTTTTAAAGAATCTGGAGAATTAAAAGAGTAAAAGACATTTTCTTACTAGACCTGAGGCCACGGCTCTCCAGTGTGATTAATGAAAGTTACCCTGGCATCCCCGGAGCAGCGTGGAAATGTTTCCAGAACTAGCTGTCATCTGTGCACGCTGCCATATGTGACAGGAAATCAAGCTGTAGCAATAGCGGTCTGCCAGGCGGAGTTCAGGGGTCAAGCGTTGCCAGTCTTGAAGGATATTACCTTCTGAAACTAAGTTAATAAATGAGGTGTAGAGTCCCTGTCAGCGGTGTGTCAGCACATGTTTGCTTCAGGCGAACACTCCTGGGATGCGTTATTTAGAGGCACACACTGCAAAATAACAAGAGGCACATGGCCACAGAAGTTTTCAGTGTTTTAGAAAGAATTCTGAATGCATAAAAGGTGGCCAAGAATGACAATATTGTGGAGTTCTAGAATGCCTAGAGCTGGGCATATAACAACATAAATGGAGGGGCTACTATAGAGGGAGCGCTTCCATTTAGAAAAGAGCTGGCCTGGGCCTCAGGTTTAGCACAATTAAAATAGATCTGACGTCGTAAGAAAGTGAGGCCATCTCATGTCCAAACACCACAAATGTGGCACCGTCTGCTCTTCAGGGCTTTGACACCTCAGTGTCTACAGAGAAGTGGATAAAAGAAATAAAAGGCCTCATTTTTATTGTGGGAATTGAAGGTTGCAGTGAAGAAAAGCAAAACTAAACGGTGAGTCACATGGAACAATGAGCGCTTAGATGTTTATCTGTCTTTATATAGAGCCTTTCATATTGATATACTGTATAGTAGACATGACAGAGGATCTGGTTGTGCTGGTATGCAATACAAGACTCGCCTGTAGCCTACCACCAGCAGGGGGCGTTTAATGAGAATTTCCCAGATACAATAGATAAAGAGTCAGAGAAGGTACAGTGTCCTCCATGATGTGTGGAATAAAGACAGGTTTCTCTTTGATTACCCCCACTGCTCCACAGTTTACAAATCAAACAATTCAGACTTTGGGATTAAAGTGCACATTGCAGACTTTCATTTAAGGGGATTTGCATGCATTTCAGTCACACCATGTAGAAAAGACAACACATTTTCTGCACGATCCCCCCATTCCAGGGCACCATAACATTTGGGACACAGTGATGGCAGGTCTATTAAAGCAGTCACATTTAGGACTTTGTCTCACATCACTTGCATGCGATGAGTTCTTGAAGTCTGCAATTCATAGATGTCATTAGATGCTGAGGATCTTCTCAGGTGTTGCTCTGCCAAGCCCCTAATGAAGCCATCTTCAGTTCCTGCTTGTTTCTGAGGCTTGTCCCCTTAAGGTTTCTCTTCATCATATGGATTGGGCGACTAGCTTGGCCAGTCAAGAATTTTCCATGTTTTAGTTTTGAAAAACTCCTGTGTTGCCTTAGCAGTAGATATGGGGTCACCACCGTGTTGTAGGATGATGTGACGTCCAATGAGTTTGGAGGCATTCACTGGAATTTTAGGAGGTGAGATGTTTCTATACACGTCAAGAATTCACTGTGCCGCTGCTGTCAGCATTTCCAGCGTCAATGAAGACACATGTGCCAGGACCTGTGGCAACCATACATGCCCAAATCATATATCAGATGAGGTGGTCTGCTTTGGATCTTGGGCAGTTCCTTTTCATCTTCACACTTTTCTCTTGCCATCACTCCAACTGAGGTTCATCTTTGTCTCGTCTGTCCACAACGCCTTTTTCTAGAATTCTGCAGGCTCTTTCAAGTACATAAAATTCAAAACCGTTTATGGTCTTGGCTTTATTTGTAAAATTTTATAAAGTCCATGCGCCTATCCTTCCCCACAAAAATCTCCGTCAATTTCTTGTAAAAGTCCTTCTTATTTTCCTTTAGTTTTAAAAATCTTAATCTTCCATTTTGGCAGTGAGTCGAAACAAAAAATAAAAATAAACGGGCCGCTGCAGTGCACTTGACTTTCTGATATTGCTAACTTATTGACGCCCAGAGCCTCTGTGTAGAAGAATGTTAGCAACAAACACCTGTTGGGCTCACATGCGCCCCCTTCAGTGGGGCATGGTACTGTCTGCCTCACCTTGTGCCTTTTCACATTTTATGTCCGATCAGCAAAACTAAATACGTCACACACATTCATTAAAGATATTAGCCACACTGGTGAAAGTCAGGGTGTATAATAAATGTGTCTGCGAACATTATATTGCTGACATACAGAGAGATAGCAACAGGCCCTCAGCAATTGCATGCATCAACCCAGCATGTGAGGGAGAGTTCAGTCCGAGGTGAGGTGAGGCTCGTCGCTGCCGCGTCTAACGTTTCTCTTCTGTATTTGAACAATAAATTCGCCAATTCAGCAATTTTGACTATAAAAATTATCAAAATTATTGGAATCATACAGAAAACAAATTTATAGCACAGACCAGTGGACAAATTTATTTTATGTTACCATTATTAGTTTTTTTACTTTTCATGATCTCCCCTGACCGCACGTCCCTGCTCTGGAGGTGGTAACAGCGTCAGTGAGAGGCAGCAGGGTGCCTCCAAATCAACAAGCTCTTCAGTGACAAGCGTTATGAACAGATGATCTGGAGCAGGTCTGCGTCCTTAACTGGACACTGGGATGTGGGAATGGCGAGGAGTTTTGGGATGGTGTGCTTTTTCGTTATTATTGTTTAAGACCATTTTCACTTTTTTTTTCTTTCCGTCCTTTGTGAATTGTGGATGGTGGAAGAAGATTTTTTGCTGAGTTTGTTCATCACCATTTGATTTGGACCCAGCGTTAATATTTGTACAGCCACTTGCACCAGTTTTTGCCAATTTCTGTTTTTTATTCATGTTCTTGTAGTGAACTGTGTAAATAAATAATTGCAAGATATTGTTTTTTTTCCAATATATTTGGTATGACTGGAATTAAACCAGAATCTCTGCTTTTACAACAACAGTCTTGTCTGTGACCTAATCCTTCACCAGCTGCTCATTCAGTTACGTCTCCAGATGCCCTGTGTGACTCTGAGTTTGTCCTTCACTTTACACTGTAGACTTGCAGAGCTGCAATGTTGGCACTCACTTTGAATGTATTTGTCTGCTTAATAAATACATGTGAATGTTAACTGGATAATTAAAACACGCCAAAGCAAATCTCAGTGCTTTCCTCCCCAAGGGATCCACCCACACCCCACCAACCCGGCTTCTCCACAGCATTAGTCTGCAGAGAAAATGGACAAGGGTTTAAATTATTTACAGGACAGTGCAGATGCACACCGAAGTAAATAAAGCTGCAGTCGCGCACCTTCAATCCCGGGGAGCTCCCACTCCTGCCTGCACATACAGATTGCTGATAATGAAACAGCCAGCACTTTGTCTGGCCCTCGGATGACACCAATTTCACGACTCTGAATGCTACATCATGAATAATTAACATGACGCTAGCAGAGTCTCTCTTCTTTCCGAGTGCCTCGAAATGTTAATTGCTTTTTAAGAGCATTTCTCTATCTGCTTTCTCTCTCTCTCTCTCATTCGGGGAAGATGGAAGCAAAGCTGTGCAGCAAGGGTTTGAACAGAGTGTTAAGGTTTTGCTTTTTTTAGTACATGAAGAAAATCAATTTTCCTTCTTGTTGAGCCAGTCGGGTTAAAGGCAAGCAGCTGCTGGGGAGAGATGGAGGTTATAAAAAAAATATAAATATTATATATAAATGTTACGAAAGTGTCAGTTATGTACAAATCTGTTTGGAAAGACAAGGAAACATGAGGTGGCACCTTGTTCAATTTGGGTTCCCACCTCATGCCTGATGCTGCCAGGATAAGCTCCAGTCCATGACCTTAAGTTTCAATATGTGTGGTCAATATAATGGAGAGTGAATTGGATTTTTTTTTAGTAAAAATGGTTCTTCTTCAGGCTTTCTTTTTCTTTCTTTGAGTCTGGGATGTCATACCATTTGGATCTCCATTAAGATCTTCTAAGATCTGCATAGAGGTGAATTTAAACAAAAAACAAATCTTCATTTTATCAAGTACACCATCCAAAAACTCCAACTGTCCAGTGTCCATTTTAGGACATCCTTCTACCTCCAACAAAACAGCTTCTTTCCTCTGGAAAAATTCCATTCTCTCTCTACCTCCTTCCAAACGGAATCTGTCCTCCAACCTCCGACAAAAACACCTCGCCACCCCGGATTCTTCCCTCCCATAAAACACCATCCTCCTCCTTCCTGTCTCTGACCTCCACTGAATTCTCTCTTCTTACTCTTAACTCAGACAGAAAAGCGAGAAAAACGTAAGCTGGGTCATTCAGAAAGGGGCATGGTAGCTGTCAATCATTTTTACATGGGCGGGAATACACTTCTACATAGCCAATCACGTTTAACTCCTTAAACATTTTTCTTTCAGTAGCTGTCAATCATTTTTACATGTGCGGGAATACACTTTTTCATAGCCAATCACATTCATCCCTCTTAAACCTTTTCTTTGAAACTCCTGTATGCTGCAGCTTCATTACACCTTTATTTGTAACTACCATTTTTAGACTCTGCTTTATGCAGATCATTATGATAAGCCAAGTTGGTGACAATTTAAATGTAACAATTATTATGGTTATTTATAGCGTATCACTGTCAGATAAATAGATACTGTATAGAGGTAGAAGTTACCTGTTACTTTAGCAGTCCAATGAGGGAGAATGCAGGGCAGGGTAGTGTCATACCGGCGTTTGGTGTCCCCTTCCGAATCGCCCCACTGACCTGAAGGCCTTCTCCGTGTTTGAACCGACACTAAGCCAAGGACGCTATATTATCTCCAGACGCACTGTTGAATTGGCAAGGCCCGATGGCAAAGCATGTGCCTGAAGCCTCTGCAGGAAGGATAAAGTAGGTTGAAATATCACCAGGTAACTTACCTGTAGAGGTGAATGAGCAGCCGACGTGATGTGGTTGAAAACACCTGTGTGGAGAAAGGGGAAGGTCTGATGTTGTGACACTGCACTTGATCAGAGGAGGACGTGGAGTGCGTGACTCGATGTCGCCCAGAAGATGTGAGTAGTGACTGGCTATGTAAGACAGCTAGCGATATAAAACTGTAGTGTAGACCACCAGGGGTCACCTTTAGAGTGGTCTTTGGGCTTGCAGACACTTCTTTACTGCTGAGTTAGTAGAGCAGAGAGAGTTAGTAATAAAGATAGTTTACTCCCAATCTGTATGTGTTCTTGAGTGGAAGTATTTCTATATTTGTGGGTGCTCCTTTTTTCATTATTGTCTTTAATTTTTTCACTTTTCATTTTTGATTATATTTCTGTCCATCATTCGTGAACTGTCTGTTGAAGAAGAAGAAAAGGCTTCTTGTATATTTTTGCTGGATGTTGTCTTCACTTTTTGCTTCGGGCCCACTGTAATTATTGCATTTAGCAGCTGCACTTAGTGTTCTTGATGTTCTAGCATTGGACTGTATATACTGTAACTGCAAGACTATTATTGCAAATAGTTATTGGAACATCTGGAATGAACTAGAATTCTGTTTTTTGGAACAGAAATCATCACTCTCCCATCCCCTGGTAGTTTGGTTACGGCTTCTTGTGCGTGGTGTCTTAAACTTTGCAATGGTGCTTTTGCACAGGGCACCACAATCACATAAAGAGCAAAACATTTGGCATTTAAAGCACTGTTATGGGAGGATGGATTTGTGATCAAGGAAGGGTGACATTCTGTTGGAGTACATTGATACACAAACTCACACTTGTGTACACGAGTGAGGAATCCCAAGGTGTGCATGTGACACAGAAAGCACTCTGTACTTGTAATATTTCTATTGCACTATTATATTGTATTGAGGATTACTTGTGTTCTGTTCTGCGTATTGAATTGTATTTACTCCTTTTTTTTGACACCCACTGCATGCCCAACCTACCTGGAAAGGGGGGTCTCTCTTTGAACTGCCTTTCCCAAGGTTTCGCCCATTTTTTTCCCTACAAGTTTTTTTTTGGGAGTTTTTCCTTGTTTTCTTAGAGAGTCAAGGCTGGGGGGCTGTCAGGAGGCAGGGCCTGTTAAAGCCCATTGCGGCACTTCTTGTGTGATTTTGGGCTATACAAAAAATAAATTGTATTGTAAATTATGAGGTGTAGAGTCCAAGTCATGGGGGTTATGCTTTAGTTATATAATGTACCAGTGAGGCCTTACCTGGAGTGCTGTGTGCAGCTGTCTTTTCTGTATTTAAAAAAGACATAGCAGCACTAGAGGAAGTCAGGAGGCAAGTATCTTGTGTGATTCCAGGACTAGAAGGTTAGCGCTATGAGAAAGAGAGGGAAGGAGCTGGAAACTTTCATGTAAGCAAACAACAGATTTAGAGGTGATATGATTGAAGTAGTTAAAATTATGAATGGAATGAGTATTCCAGTTGTTACTTTAATATGAGATGTTCAAAAGTGCATAGAAACATATTAAGAACAAATTACTCACAAATGTTAGAATGTTATTCTTCAAAGAAATAAATGACCAAGTAGTGTGGTTGAGAGTGTGGCCTTCAGATAACTACTTGTTAATTTGGAGATACTGGGTGGATAGGACTGGTGAGCTTGTTGGGCTGAATGGCCTCTTCTTATTTAATCCTACTGGGATACATGGTTTAGAAGTTGGACAGATGGGTTGATTGATAGCTGCCTACTTGTCACTACCAAGTCTCTCAATGGTTTAGCATACATTGTAGATGCAGTATTTTACTTGCCTGCTGGTCATAATACAGAATGCCAACAGATGTCAGAGATGAGCGAAAGAAGACATTTTTTTTGTCGTTTATTAAACAAAGGATTAACGCTGAATGGCACCACTGCTGTATTTACAGTGGATTTCCGCTGAAGTCATCAATGTGCCAATCACAGTTAGTCTCTGTGCAATCATGTAAACAAAAGATATCCAAAACAAAATAAAAAAATAAACTATTGTTAAGACAAGTAAAAACAATTCAAAATCACTAAAAAAACTAAACTGGCACACAAAACAAAATAAAAATTATTACACAAATGAACGAATAAAATTATTATTTTTTTTTTTAAGAAAAAGCTTGTGTATCCACCGGGGGCGTTAGCTGCCTTGGAATGAGTTCTTTTGTAATTCGGTGTTACATAACCAAATCTATATCGATATAATATAAAAAGGCGATATCCCTCCCTTAGTGATACGGAGGTAAGAAATCACATAGGAGAAATAACTTTGCTTTGTTTAATGACGGCTTACACTGCATAACAGACTAAGGAAGCCAATGGCAAGAACACAGTTTAGGAGTCGGGCCCGATGTGTAGAGTCTGCCATTTTCATCGTTGTAGTGGAAGGATTTTCAGGATCGGGTGACGTTATCTCCCATTCATCCGTTGGCTTCAAAGGTGTGCCGGGCAATGTTCCAAGGCTTTATACTCTTTCTTCAAGTGCAGGCCCCCACTTAGGTGAATCATGCAATTCCAAACAATGCAAAAGATGATACAGTTTCATGCTGACTTTGATAGACAAAAAATAGTATACAACCAGTATACTTCCCAGTTGTCTGTATCTGTCTTGTCTTTTCTTCTAAAGCTTGCCTAGCAGTTCTATATGGTGAACCCCTGTGCTAAATCTGGCTCTGTGTCAACTGCTCATGTGATTAGAAAAAGGCAGATTTACAAGATATACACGGAGTACAGTGACATATTAAACTTATACTTATTAGAGCTTGTAAATCATAAAACTCACTAACTAATCATTGATACATCCATTATCCAGCCCACTATATCCTAACCACAGGGTCACGGGGGGTCTGCTGGAGCCAATCCCAGCCAACACAGGGTGCAAGGCAGGTAACCAACCTCGGGCAGGGCGCCAAACCACCGCCGTAACTAATCAATAAAA
The DNA here is from genome assembly GCF_016835505.1 of Polypterus senegalus. Classification (NCBI taxonomy): domain Eukaryota; kingdom Metazoa; phylum Chordata; class Cladistia; order Polypteriformes; family Polypteridae; genus Polypterus; species Polypterus senegalus. The sequence continues at coordinate 112,549,363 of NC_053168.1, forward strand.
ACAATAAAAATGTATAAAGTGAAACTGAACGTGAAATGAAATTTGCCCGTTTAACTCACCCCACAAGCTTCTCTCAAACCTAGCAGTTTTATACACTGTCCTGCGGTCTGTTCTACCTAAGCTAGACATTAAGGGACTGGAAGAGAAAACGTAGTCAGAAACGCACAAAGTTTGTGAACCAGAAGGCAATCCTATCTTTTGTCAAAACAAAAAAGGTAAAATCGAAATTGAGGCAAAAATTAGAGAGGAAGAGGTCTTATAAGGTCAGAAAATTCAAAGAAACTATCGACAAGGAGTTCAGGGGGTTTTATCCAATCTTGGATGAATTAGGACAAAAAGGGTGATCCTTAAATAGTTGCATCGATAACATTATGGTTGTGCTGTCCCGGTGAATTGTGGGAAACATTACATAGACGACAAACAACAAGAAATCGACAACATAACAGGCCAGTTGTCCAAACAAAGTGGCATCAAGAAATAACGGAAAAAGTTAATAAAGCCTTCAGGTAAAAAGCAAACTGCAGAAATGGATTTCTTCTGTCTGAAAAGCCCAGAAAAGACACCCAGAAGACCATGACCACTACAGAAAAGCACTCAAAAATATGAAGTACAATCTAGACATAACACAATCGGCAAGGTGTTTGCCCTTCTCTACTATAGACATTCAGTTCAAATGTAAGAAGCATTTAGCAGACATTGCACCTGACACCATAATAAAACTCCAGAAATTCACAAAATATTATGAAATGACGGTTAATTGATATTCAATCTAAAAATAAATCTCAACATCATGCTGTAGCTTCAAAAACTGCATGTGCCGACTCTCAGACGTTTGCGGTGCAGCAAGGCATTGGGAAATTCACTACGTGAAATTAGAATTTTGCAAAAAGAAAACGTTTGTCACAATTTTTAAAGGTAGTATATAAACAAAGCAGTGGATGCGAGCGTAATTCTTAAGGTTCATACTAAACTCATTTTTTGTATCATCATCTTATATATAAATGTCTACGCGTGGGAGTGTGTGTCTGTCTGTCTGGCCCAGAAGTGAGAGGTGGAGTCGAGGTAAGAGCTCCGCCTCCGAGGAAACCGAAAACTCGCTTAGCCGCTAATAACACAAATGAGGCCAGCATGTTGGCAAAAGGAAACCTCCGAAGAGGGACAAAGTCACTTAGCATTGGCAAAACAGTATTCCTTTTACTTTACCTCCTGTCGCTAATAGACAAGTGATGCAAGCACGTCTGCAAAACTAATCCTCCTAGGAGAGAGATGCCCAGAGTAGTTCCTTTCAATTATGTGAAATCTCTACATTTCAGTTTTTTTTCTGACAATTTCAAAAGTTTCTAGGACCCCAGGCTTTTTACAGCACTGGCTTATACGGCTAGTTATTTCATAAAGTTAAAAAAAACTTGCAATACCGTGTCATGAAAATGGGTCGCCAGAGACAATCGTCATGTTGTCTCTCCCCACACGCCGGCCCAACATGTGAGTACTTATGAAGATCTGGGATTGTTTTCTTCTGATGTGGATTAAGGCCTAACAAGTCATTGAAGTTCTGATAACTAAACTAGTGGATCAGCTGAAAAGGGGCAAACTTTAGCACACCCAACATGCAACGTTTCATTATATTTAATTTTTTTTGGTAAATTTGGAAAATAAATACTAATTGTGACTATGTCGTGCTTAAGGTTATACCTCTGCTGAGGTTGTGTTAATGTCTTTTCACTTTTCACTAATGTCTTCGCTAATTTGACCAGGGTGTCTAAATGTTCTTCCCTTATCCGTCCCTTAACTCAATGAGCCGCCCTGTGACAACGCATTAATTTAAATGACAACAAAAGCCATCTAAGGGAGCAGAGTGAAGGGCCAACCAGTCTCCTGTAATGGTGTGACTAAAAGCGGCGATGCTGCATCACAATGTTACTCACGGCTCAAGAATCTGTCAAGAACCTGCTCACGGAGAGTAACATCAAGAAGCTCCTAACAGTTTTTCAGATCCCATTTTTATTTCTCTTCTCAGCAGCACTTTCTCATCTGTGAAGGTGCAATACTGTTGAGTCTTGAGCTCCTTGATAGAATTACACCTTTTTTTTTGCTTTGACAAATGAATAATGCATATCGTGAGCAATCTAAGGACGCAGCTGCTGCCGCAATTACCACATTTTAGTCGCTGTTGCAGCCCGACAGGATGAGAGCTTTACTGTATTCATACATCTTAAAGGCAGTCAAGATGAATGTGAGAATCAGAAGACGGTTTTGTGTGGTGGAGCCGAGCAGCTCAACACCTTGACAACTGCCTATTACTGGGCCCTCTTCAAATTGGTCTGAGCAATGCGAAGAAAAAACTTTCTGTTACTAAAGAAGTATGTAAAGACTAAATAGTGGCCTTTAGGAGAAAGAAGCAATTTCATGCTGAAAGCCATTTAATGACATTGTCCAGTTGAAGAAGGGAGGACAAAGGGTGAAGTGGATAAACTGCACCTCCATTTAAAGAAAGGTTTGAAACCTTGTGGTCAGACCCAAAGAGGCAGCAAGGGATTTTGAAGAGTTTTATTGAATTATTTCATTTCTGTTTTATTCACACATATGTGCTCTCCATCTGCTCATCCCAACTTTTGAGGAGTTTTGTATACATTTCATCTTCTCAGTCGTTGGGCCAGTTTATATTTCACACTCAGAACGTGTATGCGTATGCATAATGGCTACCACGCATTCCCAGTGTTCATTTGACGCGTCCTCAGAAATTAACGCAATGCATGCGTGAGTTGCAGTACCAGCAAAAAGTCGGGAGGCATAGTGTGATAAAAAGAATGGAATGTGAAGTCAGAGTCTCTGTTTACTATCTACATGTGACAGAAAGCCGATATGTGGATCCTACGGGATCGATGTGCGCACTTCGATGTTTGATGAATGGCTCGATGTGCTGATGCAAAATGCCGACATACAGATGCATTCGTGGTGTTTTTATGTTCAAGCGTCGCATATTTCTGATCGTAATGACACGATAAGATTTTAAAAGTCTCACATACCATTTAGTTTCTTTTTTCACCTTCACAACAGCCTCAGAATGTACAGCAGTGTATTTGAGCAACAGAGAAAAAAATTAAGGACATGGTGAAAAGGTCTATTTTGTGATTAAAGTGGAAATTTTGGCCTTAATCTTGAAATGTCCACTTTAACCTCGTAGTTTACTTTATCATTAAAGTAGACCGTCGTAAACGTCATCTTAAAACTGACCCAGTTGTTAATCGCTGTTTGCTTCTGGGGCTTCCTTCTGAACTGACAGCAGCAATCGCCACACACACAACATCACATTTATGATATTCCAGCCCTCTGAACATTTAGAATCCTTACATTTATACTTGATATCACTTTCATGATACAGATAAATCGTTAATTTAGTTTAAATAATGAATACTGCTAATAATTATACATGTGGGGTGGCATGGTGGCAGAATGGTAGCGCAGCTGCCCTGCCAAAAGTCACATCCCTGGTGTTCCCTTCCTGGAGTTTACATGTTTTCCTGGTGGGTTTCCACAGTGTGCTCCGGTTTTCTTCCAAAGACATGATGTTTTGGGGATTTGGTGACGCTAAAGTGAAGCTATTACAGTATATGTGTGTGCTTGTGTTCACCTTGCCATGAGCTGATGCTCCATACAAGGATTTTGTTTTTGTCTCGCACCCGATGCTTGCTGGAATGGGCACATCTCCGGATTGATGAATGTATTGATTAAACATCCTTTTCAGAGATATTGTGGCAAGGTGTACTCAGAATTTAATGGATGTGTCAAGCAACTCACAACACAGCGAAGCTGAACCGTTTTCTCACCGTGATGATATCTCGCACTGTCACCTGGTGGAATCTTCCAGATTTAAATATAAACAGTACAATGCTTGTGTAGCAGTAGCGTCTGCTGGAGCATGCGTCATGTTGCGTGACGTAGGCTATAAACCCGGCCTTATTCTTGGCACCTTGAGAATTCCTTCCGACCGCAGTTTAACGACTCTGCCTACCAGAACCTTGGGCCTTGAAAATGTACTTCTCTATATATATACTGTATATTTTTGGCGCCTCAGTGAACAAATAATGCGTTTTAGGTGTGAAACCCCCTGTCTGTCTGTACAGGGGTCTGTCCGTGTGAAACGACTTGGCCCCCTGTGGATCAATTCTGCGGAGAGGAGGCAAATGTTTCTTCTAAGGAATTTCTCAAGACACTTCAATTTTCGTTCTGAGATCTAGAACAGGAAGTACGAAAATTTTAAAACTTGTACGAAGTTTTAAAATTTCAAAATTTCTCGTGAAACGTTTTGGCGAATCTTGAAAAGGGGAAACATTCTGTGCGACTTCAACTAGGAACGGGTGTAGTGTTTCAGTTTTACCTTGAGAGCGGTTGCTTGAGCTTGAATATTTTGTTCATTTTCCTCTTTTACTTGTCTGGCAGTCGCTCGGATGCCCAATGTAAGTGACTGTAAGGCCAGACGGAGCGCACAGTCAAACAGGTCCCACTGCACTGCTTTTCTCCTGCTGCTTTAGGGAAGTTAGTTAATGGAGTACAAAAAGAGTCACTTCTCCAGAAATAAATTAAAGGAGAAACAAGTATGTAGGCATAAAAAGACTGAATTAATGAAACAATATTATCTGCAGATTCGCATTATAAGAGCAAACTTTATCAACCTGTGGCAAAATGGTGTTTGAACTAATTAATAGCACAGGAAACATGCCGCTGCTCTAACACTTATAAACATAAGATGGGTAGGGGTAAGATGGGCACCCGAGTAGTGGCCGCAGGCTCCCGGTGGTAATTGGCCTAATTAGGCTGCACTTCCGGGTGTGGCTCCATTCCAGCTCACACGGCCTCATTAAGTTGTGCACAACCTCCTGAAATCTTTCACCAAAGTATTCGGACCCTTTGCTGTGACTCTCCAAATTGCGGACAAGTGCATTCTGTTTGCTTTAATTCTACTTGAGATGTGTCAGAACTTGAATGGAGTCCACCAGCAACAAACTGAACTGATTAGACCAGGGATCTCAAACTCCTTTCCTGGAGGCCCGCAGTGGCTGCAGGTTTTCATTCTAACCATCTTCTTAATTAGTGACCAGTTTTTGCTGCTAATTACTTCTTTTAATTAACTTGACTCAGGCCCTTTAGTTGTTTCTTTTTCCTTAATTAGCAGCCAAACAATAATGAGACACAAAACAAGTCGCCACATCACACAATATCTGAAAATAAAGAAAGGTGAAGGTCTCAGTAAGGTTGATCTCTCAACTCACCAAAACACTGACGATGTTCTTATGAAAAACAGAAAATCAACAGTTTTGGAAATGTCTGCTGTGGCAGAACGAGAGCAACAACAAGCCGTGGAATTAAATAATGAGTTTAATTAAAAGCAAGAATTGGCTCCTGGTTGGAGTTTCAAGCCCCAGTTTAGCTGGTCATCTGTTGCCTTGTTTCACATCTCATTTCTGTTTGGCTGCATTTTAATGAGGAAACGAATCAATTGAGAGGACTGAATCATTCTGACAGGGCTATTAAAATGTGAATTAGCAGTGAAAACAGGTCACTAATTAGGAAAAGGGTTAGAATGAAAACCTGTTTCCGCTGAGGCCCTCCAGGCCTGAACTTGAATGGAGTCCACCAGCAACAAACTGAACTGATTAGACCAGGGATCTCAAACTCCGTTCCTGGAGGGCCGCAGTGGTTGCAGGTTTTCATTCTAACCCTTTCCTTAACTTTTGTCGACACCAGGGTTGAGGGCAGATGATGACTAAAGTCGACATCCATGGGTAGTGGGTGATAATCAGCTGAAAACGTTGACAACACTCACCATGACTTTATAGGTAGGCCATCCTTCCTAGGAGGAACATTGAATCCCTGCATGTGCGTGAGTAGCACAATGGCATCAACATCTGGCAAGAAAGCAAAGCGAATGCACAAAGCAAAATACTCAGTGGAAAACGTTTTATGTATTTTTTATTATTTTGAATTGGACTGACTTGTCGGACTCCAGTCTTGGCGCAGGTGATCTGGAGATCGAGATCTAAAACTAAAGTGAGGTACAGGCATCAGTTGTGCTTATCGGTCCCCAGCTGATCTGCCGACGCCACCCCCAAGCAGCTGCTGACACTGTCGCGGCAGCCAGAGATGGCGAACATGCTGAAGTAAGGCACTGCATACAGCAACAGGACAGTTTACATTGATTTATGTGAAAAACTATTGCTTCGTATACTTTTCAGAAAATATGAGGTTTTTGGAAAAAATATTCAGCCCTGGGAGAAAAGGAAAAACAAATCAGCCCTAAAAGAGTTTGTTAGTGTCCTGTTTTTGCTGCTCTTTAACTTCCTTTGAATTCATTTTAATTGACTTGCTCTTGAAGACTCAGACCCCTTAATTCATGGGTGTCGAACTCTGGCTGTGGGTTTTCATTCTAACCATCTTCTTCATTAGAGACCAGTTTTGTCTGCTAATTAACTTCTTTTACTTTAGTTTTAATTAACTTGACTCAGGTCTCTTTTTCCTTAATTATCAGCCAAACAATAATGAGACACAAAACGAGTCGCCACATGAACATTCTAACCTGAAAATAAAGAAAGGCGATGGTCTCCATAACGCTAATCTCTCAGTTCATCAAAACAGTCTTAGAAAAAAACAGAAAAATCAACAGTTTTGGAAATGTCTGCTGTGGCAGAATGAGAGCAACAACAGGCCATGGAATTCAATAACGGGCTTAATTAACAGCAAGAATTGGCTTCCCATTAAGAGACTGGTTGGAGTGAAATTGGTTGGAGTTTAAAATCCCAGTTTAGCTGGTCACCTGTTGACTCGTTTCACGTTTCATTTCTGTTTGGCTGCCATTTCATGAAGAAATGAATAAATTCATAGGACTGAATCCTTAAAAACAAGGCAACTAAAATGAAAAAGGAGTTCATTAGCAGTGAAAACGGGTCATTGATTAGGAAACGGGTCAGAATGAAAACCTGCAGCCACTGCGGCCCTCCAGGCCCAGAGTTTGACACCCCTGCCTTAATTGATTCTTTTTCTTTAATTACCTGCCAAATAATAGTGAGAAACAAAATGAACCAAAACATGACCAGCAAACTGCGTCCATCATACAATATCTGAAAATGAAAAGGGTGAAGGTCTCAGGAATGTTGCTCTGCTCAGGCCCTCAAAACATTTGAACAGTGCTCTTAGAAAAGAGAAAATCAACAATTTCAGAAATGTCTGCTATTGCACAATGAGAGCAGCAACAAGCCATGGAGTTAAAGAGCGGGTTTAATGAACAATGATATTCGGCGCCTAATTAAGCAACTGCTTGGAGTGAAATAGATGGGAGTCTGAGGGTCTGACTTAGTTGGTCTTCTGTTGGCTCACTCACTTCACATTTCTTTTCAGTTTAAGGAGGAACCATGAAGACATTCTAGGAAACATATCTTAGAAAACAAATCAATTCAAATTAATTCAAAAGAAGTTAATTAGCAGCAAAAAGAGGTCACCAATTAAGAAAAGGGTTAGAATGAAACCCTGCAGCCACTCCAGCCCTCCAGGAACGGAGTTTGAGATCCCTGGATTAGACAATTTAGAGGGGCTCACGTGTACCTGTGTGTACTGAAAGTGACACCTGTCAGGTCATAACTCCTTCATTAACACCACAGCACATGTGCAACTGCACACATACACAGAGTAACTCTGTCTACAGCACAGCACTGAGTGTAGACTGATGGGCAAAAATGTCAGATGTATCTCTATATATAATCTTCATTTGGATCGTGATCTTTGTTTGTCTGCGAATGAATTAGAAGAAGAAGCACTAGATGGCAGTAGAGAGACAGCTAAAACATAGGCATTGCATTAAGAATCTCCTCCAGGCTTATACTACTGAAGACTGTAGTACGCCAGTCACACCTCAAAACACAGACATTCAAACTAAACAAATTGTTGTGCTTTAAATTAACTGAAGAAATCTTCATTTAGATCTTGATCTTTGTTTGTCTGCGAATTCCACGCATGCATAGACCACCTTCAAGTTTAGTGTGTTGTTGTTACTCACAGATGTCAACAATGTGCCGGAATAATGAAAGGGGAGATGGACAGTGTTACGCTGGTTAGCTCCTGAGGCCTGGTTAGAGAAGGAGATTGCCAAAGATAAAAGGTACGTGCCTACGTAACATATGCATGAAAGAAAGACAGTGGGTAAAATGAATGACAACGTAGCAGCACGTTCCGGAAATTATTATTGTTATGTTGTAGCCATTGAGTGCTGCGTGTCTCACAGTTGTACCGTGGCTTGCTCACATGTGATCCCTATTTATGCTGTAAAGAGCCTGGATACCTATGTGTCCCCCTTTTTTAACCATTACTCCGTGTATATTGCCTTACTCTTTGGATTGCCACAAAGCAACCTGCGAGATTGGAGAAAGGTTGAGAAGACATCGTGAGAGGAAACAACAGCGTCGTGAAAACGAGACGGACTGTGAACGGACAGAAGCAGAAATGCTCCTACACCACCACATAATTACGATCAGTGATTCCGAGTAGGCCGTTCCTATCGAATCAATATCTAAGGGTTTTCTTTTGTAATTTTGTTTCCTTTATAAAAATCATAATGCTGTGCGACGAAGGGCCCAGTTCATGACTGGCAGCCACGTTCAAACAGGGAGCCCTTCACAGACAACTTTAACACGCGCAACGTAGTTGGGCGCACATGGCTAGTTTATTTATAATTACACCTACAACACAACAAAGTGTGCAGAAAGTGATGGGGGTCTCAATACTTTCTGAACCCACAGTACAGTATACATTTACCTTTCTGGCCGCAGCACATGTGCTTGACATGGAGCCTTGTCCATAGTTTCCCAGTCATATGGTGACACTCAGTCCCGTCCACCCAAAGCTCTGATCATGGTGTCAACGTCTTCCAAATCTCTTGGTGACCACTCCAGCATGCTACTCATCCATTTCCTCAGAAGACACCAGCAGACCCTCATCATTCCCTAGCCTGTTTTTGAAAGAAGTAATTTCAAAGAGCCATTTTTATAATTATTCTTATCCTGTTGTCATAATGTCTGCAAGATGACAGAAGACAGAAAGAAATGCATATGGATATTAACGCTACACTAGTTTATCATCATACTCATTATTAATAATATTTACTTCTCACATACTTTACCCACAATAAGTCAGTGCAATTGCTAATATGAGTGAGCTCCATCTGAAAAGAGCTCTAAAGTTTCAAATGTTTTCGTGATTTTGCAGAAAAATATTCTCTTTAGACTGAAGCAGAAGCCCTGGAGCTCATGATGAAAGCAGAGAGCAGGACGAAGTGCGATGAAGAAAAGCAACGCAATACAAAATGAGACGACGTGCTCTTGTGAAAAGGGCGTCTTCTTTATTTCAGTTTAATTGACTTTTGCTTTACATGTTGGCAGCCACTGTTGTTCTTCCAGGACATTGTATTTTTATGTTGTTTTTTTTAGCATCTCTTTTTTTTAGATTTTATTAAAATCAAATAACATTCCATACAAATAAATAAATTTTTACAAAAATAGATTTGAAACAAATCAACCCCCAGCAGAGTAAAACTTTAAGCTAGTAAAGACAAATGAATAGATAAAATAAATGAATAAAGATAAATGGAGTAAAAGAGGGGAGAGAATCTGCATCCTCAATTTTAAAACTTATTCTAAAATGTTGTTGATTAGATCCTGCCAGGTTTTGAAAAAGTTCTGTACAGATCCTCTAAGTGCGAATTTGATTTTTTCCCGTTTCAAATAGTACAGTGGAACCATGGGTCACGACCGTAATTCGTTCCAAAACTCTGATCGTAACCCGATTTGGTTGTAAGCCGAAGTAATTTCCCCCATAGGATTGTATGTAAATACAATTAATCCGTTCCAGACCGTACAAACTGTATGTAAATATATTTTCTTTAAAAATTTTTAAGCACAAATATAGTTAATTATACCATAGAATGCACAACGTAATAGTAAACTAATTGTAAAAACATTGAATAACACTGAGAAAACCTTGAACAACAGAGAAAACGAACACTGCAAGAGTTCGCTCTATAGCGCTATGAACTGCTTGCTAAAAACACTTTTTTTAATGAGTTTTAAGCACAGGGAAAAAATGAACATTTGAAAAATCAAGAAAACCAAGAAAAGTAACATTGCAAGAATGCACGCTACAAACTAATCGCTGTAAACAGAAGTGAAGTGGAGGTTAAAATCCAATAGAAAAAAGTCTTCATTAAATACGAGATTAAAACAATGCTGGAATTTGTCTCTTTAAAAACAAGCCTGGTGTATTCTTTAACTGCCTTCTCAGCCTTATGGGTCCATCCGTCTCTCTCTCTCTCTCGTGTCTGTGTGTCTTCTCTCTCTCTCATGTCTGTGTGTCTCTTTCTCTCTCATGTGTGTGTCTGTGTGTGTGTCTCTCTCCCTCGTGTGTGTGGGAAACTGGCCTGTTTGTATACCAAATGTGAGGTCGTGAACAGATGAAAAAGTTTGGCAAACTTTTTGATCATATCCCGATTTGTACGTGTTCAGATATATTCGTGAACCGAGGTTCCACTGTATATAACATCAGTTACCCACTGACTTAGAATAGCAGAGTTAGGATTCTTCCAGTTGAGCAAAATAAGTCTATGTGCCAACAGTGTAGTAAAGGCAATCACAGTTTGTTTGTCCTTCTCCACCTTAAGCCCATCTGGGAGTACACCAAACACAGCTGTTAATAGGTTAGGAAGGATTGTGACACCAAGGTTATGATGTTAATTTGGTTCAGGCCTGAAACATGTGGCCCAGTTAAGCTGGAACTTGATTGCAGTGTTCACAGGTAGAATCTTGCCCTGGAAATATTTTGAACAATTTTAAGCGAGACAGATGTGCTCGATATGTAATTTTGAGTTGAATAATTGTATGCTTTGCGCATATGGAGCTTGAGTAAATTCTCTGCCTTGCTACCTTCCACTCCTTTTCTGAGATGTTGAGTGAGAGATCCTTTTCCCACTGTACTCTGGGATCTTTGAGAGGGAGGGACTGTAAAATAGTTTTATATATTACAGAAATGCTGTCTGAGTCCTCGAGACTGAGCAATATTTTTTCCAGCATAGAAGTTGGTGGGAAGAGAGGAAAATCGGGCAGGTTCTCTTTAACAAAGTTTCTAATTTGAAGATAGTGAAAGAAATGTGTTGCTGGAAAGTTAAATTTAGAATGTTACTGTTTGTAGTTTTCAAAGACGTTGTCTATATACAGATCTCTAAGTGATTTAATTCCAAAAGTTTTTGTATGCTTGCGAGGGTTAAAAAAGGTGCTTCTTGTGCAGAGGTGTCACCGATAAAAGATTCTCTATCTTAAAATGCTTCCTACATTGGCTCCATATTCTGATTCTTTAGCATCTCTTAACATAATTTAGAAGTTAAAGTAAAGTATGACCTTTTTCCTTTTAACAGAGTACCTTTAACAGTTTGTTTGTTCATTTTGTAGAACTGCTCTAGCACTGTTTCAGCAGTGGCCAAACAAACATCTCTATTTCAGAAATCCGATTGAGTTTATAAACCTCCCATCCATCCATTTTAGTCCACTTGCTTATCCAGAACAGAGTCACAGGGATGTCCTAGCAAGCGTTAGGTGCAATGCAGGAACAATTCCTGGACAGGGCACCTGCTCATCATAGGATGTATGCATGTAGCATCACCAGTCCACCTAACCTGCCTGTCTTTGAGGGGAAACATACAGACAAGGGGAGAACATGTAAACTCCATGCATGGTGCACACAGGACTTGAACCCCGGTCTGCTTGTTGCAAAGCAGCATCACTATCACTGTGCCACCCAGTTTACAGACCATGACCACATACTAAAACATTAAGCATCATGTCAGATACAACATTAACTTCATCATGCTAACATATCAAATGCTGCCCAAGAACAAATTAACCTATTATAATATTTGAAAATATTGTAAGTGTGATCATAGTTCCAATGCATCCACTGCCATACGTGTTTGCCATACTGCACTTAGCAACCAAGCTATCATTGCAAAGATGGCCGTGTTCTCAGGTGCATAGCAATACCCCAATCATTGCACAAACTTTCAGCTCTGTTTCCAGAGAATGGGGCCAGGCAACCTTGAGAACCTTCACTGAGCATCACATTTCTAAACCAATCCGATTTCTCATGGAGGCGGAGCACAAAGTAGGGGCGGTGGCTTAAACAGTGTGACGGCCAGGACGCCCCTTTGACACTGAATCCGGGGAAGCTGCCATGGGAGGCTCATTATGTTCCCCGGAACACTTGGTGGCAGCCACCCTGGGCAGTATTGGGGCCACAATTGTGGAACACCGGAGCTCATGCCTTTTGGGCTATGTGGCCTCCGCCAGGGGGAGCTGAACGACCTAACGAGCTCATCTGGGCAGTGATGTAGCCACACCCGGAAGTGCAGCCTAATTAAGCTAATTACCACCTGGAGCACTTCTGGGTGGGCTATAAGAGGAGCCTACAGCCACAACTCAAGGAGCCGAAGTCGGGAGGAAAGAGACGAAGCTGCCAAGAGGGTTGAAGGAATAGAAGAGTGTTTTTGTGGTGGTGTTTTGTTTGGTGTGTCTTTTGGGACTGTGTTGTGCCTGTGGGACACGGCAAAGACGTTTAACAATGGAGGGATTCTTTTCTGGTTTCTGGTTGGATGGTTTCTTCAGTACCAGAACAGAGGACGGTGAAATCAGAGAGTGAAGTTTCTTTACCTTGAAAACTTAAAATTCTTTCCGTTTTCCCATAAAGCAGAAATACAGTGTTCACTGTTTAATAGACATAATGCTATGCAGGACAGGAGAAGATCCAGAACCTAAAAAATATAAAGAAATACGAATAAGAAAAGATTATTTTTACAGTAGAAACCTTTATTCCCTTCAAATTATAGATTTTGAAAAGGTGCGCCGAGATTGCTACTGCAGTACTGAAGTGTCTCCTTGAAACGATGTGCAGACTCCCACCTGGAGGTTTGTTCTTCAAACTAAGTATACCTGGTTTTCAAAAGACTGCCACTGGCAAAGTCAGCATTGCTAGTATGGCACAGAGCGTGGCAAAGGAGTGCAGAAAACCTCCTAAGTATCAGGGACAGACTGGGACCCCACTGTCAGATACCTAGCTCTCGTCTGCCATTTGCCCTGCCCCTCCTATCGGTGCCAGTCACCATGCAATGCTTAGTAGGTGGAATACACATAATGGGGTGCTAGAGACCTTAACAACAACAACAACATTTATTTATATAGCATAGTTTCATAAAAAAAAAAAATGTAGCTTAAAGTGCTTTACAAAATGAAGAATGGGAAAATAGAAGACACAAAAAAAATAAAAATAAGTCAACATTAATTAACATAGAATAAGTAAGGTCCGATGGCCAGGGTGGATAGAAAAAACAAAAAAAAAAACTCCAGACGGCTGGAGAAAAAAAATAAAATCTGTAGGGATTCCAGACCAAGAGACCGCCCAGACCCCTCTGGCCAATCTACCTAACATAAGTGAAACAGTCCTCTTTGTATTTAGGGTTCTCATGGAAGGACTTGATGATGATGGTCACGTAGACTTCTGGCTTTCAGTCCATCAATGTTGGAGCATCATGATGCTTTGAGTAGGTGGTGAAAAAGAAGAAGATCTAATGGACAGCACTAAGTTAGCTTAGCTTTCTAACAGCGCCTTTTTTTCTAATTGATTACGTTTTTTTGCAGTACATTGGTTCTCTGACATTTTTCTCATTTTGGACTGTTTACAGCATCATTTGTGATTGTTCATATTTTTCCGTAGTGATGCCATTTTGTGTTTTGTTTTTTGAATGGCTGCCTCCATTCTCTAACCACTTTTGCATACTTGGTATGCCTGTTGCCAATACCACGTGATATCTGGGTCACATAACGGCTTATGTTATCAAGTCTCAACTAACTAAGATGATGGCATACGGCTTCTAGCATCCATAATTTTTTATGTTTGCAAATAAAAACAAATGTTAAGCCTATGTTCCATTGCACCCCTTTTTAGTTGGAGGGGGACGTCAGACCTGATGATCTCGTCACCTGAGTGCATGACTAGAAATTTCTGGAGATATCAGATTACGTGACCCTATGACAAGTTTACGGTACCCTTTAAAAAGCTTTATCTGACAGCTAATCAGTGCTGTGCAACTTCACACCTCACAAGAACTTGCTCAAAGTTTAGTTCACACAGATTAAAGTGAATAAATTCACATTCATAATTTAATGTTCAGTTCATTTTGTATTTTTTAATTAGTGAGAATAAATGAGCCATGAGTTTACTTTTTCAACTTTGCATGTCTTATATTAGGCTATTACAGTGTTCTTGAATAAAACACAATAATTATGAAGACTTTTTATTTAAATACACTTTATTGAGTTCAACAAACATGTATAACCATATTTGCTTATCCTCCCAGTCAAAAAAGAAATCAAATAGATGCAAGTATACATATAAGTTACAGCTCTATTTCCAACCATGTGACACAAATGGTGACCGTGGAACCAGCGTGTAGGTGAACTAACCTGCTACTCTGCCGGTCAAAAGTCGCGTCACATATTGTATGTCCAATGGGGAAAAATATAAAGTGGCAAAGTATTCACGTTTTCCTAAAAGCTAAAATGAAGCATCACCACGTGCTCGTGTCAGCGGGAGTGCAGCTTAAGCACAAGCAGGCAGACACAGACAAGGCCTATTTGATTTTACGTTATTTTTTCCAAATACAAATAAATGGCTAAACAGATCCAGAATGCGACTTAAAACTGAATTAGCTCACGTTCAAGTTCTTCACTTGCAAATATGTTAAGTTAAGTTCACCGTTCTTAGAAAAATTAGCCTGTTCAATGAACGCGCTCTTTTGAACCAGTTCATGCACACAACACTGCAGCTAATAACATGCTGTCTTCTGCCTGAACTGATGGCCATGTGAAGGGTTTTCAGGTATGGCGAGTTCAGATGCAATCTCAGACCTTTCCTTTTTTTCCTTTCTTTCTTGGTATGGAAAACCCGAGGCATCAGACAGATGAGTCTCTTTTGTGTTTATGTGGTCCAAAACACCTGCATTCCCCATTCTTTGAATCCTCATTATATGCATTGAATTTCTGGGTGAGCGCTCATTGGTTGTCAACTCTCATACACACAAAGCCCACTTAAGCCATTATTAAATCTGTTTTATTTTGTCAGGGCAAGTCGCAGACTGCTTGGATTGAGTCGCTGGGTATGTCAGACTGTTTGATTTATGGTCATGACAGGGACTTCTGACTTGCTAAGACTATGTGAATAAGGTCTACAACTGAAAATGGCAGGAAAAGTCTTGCAATGTGAGGGAACCACTACATGTAGTGGTATTTATTGGCAGAGGCAGCCTTAGGGGAGTGCAGGGCCTTAGGGCTGACCAAACCCACGTGGGGCTGGTTACGTCAAGCACTGTTACCGGTATGTGTGGACTGTATAAACTTGTACACAAATGTAATAAAAATAATGCTAACATACACCGGATTATCTCATTACAGTATTCAGCTATATTTTTTCCAAGATAACACGCGGATTTTATCAAAATCCATTCTCTATATATAAAATCCTAAGCCTAAAAGTGCAACGATTTTATGTCACGTTTTTGGTCACCTTTAAATGGGGCTTATTTTAAAACCTACATATTGTGACAGATAGGGGGTGCTGTCGTCCCCTTGAACCCTCATACCAGATGCCAGACACCAGATAAAAGTCCAAATAATACATTTATTTGCATAATAAAGTGCACAAAGCACCCTCCACTCCACAATACTCAAACCAATTAATAATACACTATAATCACAATCCTCTACTCCCAGACGCGTTGTCACCCTTCCTCCCAATGCAGCTCATCCTGCTGGGGTTTCCCATCGTCCTTTTAAAGTCCTTGACCCGGAAGTGCTTCTGATCCCTCAGTCCATGTGATTACCTAGCACTTCCGGGTCAGGTGAAAATTCCTCTTTTTCTTCAGCCCGGAATTACTTTATTTCTTCCATCCTTGTGACTGTGACGTACTTCCGGGCTAAACTGAACATACGAGTCCTTGAGCCTCCCTGCAGCGTCCTCTGGTAGCCCTCATTATCCGGCAGGGCTGTGAAAGGAAACTCCAAGGTCCACCTGGCGGCTTGGAGGTATTGGCCGGGATAAATTGCCGGCTATATATCACAATATATATGTTTGGTATCATTCTTTTCAGAATTAATCGAACTTTAATGTGATGTTGTTAGATTTTAAGGTTCTTATTCCGTTTTTAAATTCTAAACTAAAAAATATCAAGAACTCATGTCCCGCAAGACGAGACTTTGTGCCAAGAGATTTAACCACACTCGGGACCAGAAATAAAAGACATAGAGTAGGACAGCTGCTGTACAGGCTTTTAAATGTTGAAAGCGCTGCATGAGATGCAGATCACATGGCATGGCAGCAGCAGAAAGCCAGCATCTGATCGAGCAAAGAGGAGGTAAAAAAAAAATTGGTATTTATTTCCCATTGCAATACCGTTTAAGGGGGTATTTAGGAGGAGCGACTGCGTCTCCTTGGGGTGCGTTCAGCCCCCTCTTCACAACGCGAGCAGCAGAGACGTGAAGTGACTGGCACGTAGCGCAGGCTGGGTGGGGGTTGGCGAAGGAAGCGAACAGGGGGCGATCAACCTAGTATAACGATATAATCTATTAAAAAAGTGCAATTCATAATTCATGATAATACCACAACAGTGCGAAATGTGATGCGGTGTCATGCAAAAATTAGCAGGGCCTCTTCTAGAAAAGTACACAAATTGCAAGTATACTCTGAGTCTCAATATGCAGGATGTCATAGTCGTAACTCACGCTGATGTCATGTCAGCCGGTTATCATAAGCGATACATGTTTTTGTGCATTAATATTTGGACTATTGTGCATTAATATTTGGACTATGGAATGTTTTCAAAGACATACATGTACAGAATTTGATCTTGAAGAAGGATTTTAAAAGGGTTCCTCTTTAGAAGCATCTCAGATATATATATATATACTGGAGAATATAACTTGAAAAATCCACTCAAACAGGACACGTGGACCTCAGAAGTGGGGCTCCCTTAGGTGCAGGGTCTGGGGAGGTCACCCCACTTAACACCCCTAAACGCCACTCTTGGTTATTGTCATTAGTTTCAAGCTGGTGTTAGAACCTTTTTTTCTGAACATGATTCCACTTTAGTGTTTCTGCTTTTGCCAGTTGGTTAGTTCTGTTTCTTTTTCTATTCTGATCCTTGCAATTTCTCCACAGCCTGATCCTATTTGCCTTTCTTGCCTACTTACCCTTTTGACATGCTCCTTGTACAATATGTTGGCTTAGATCTGCATATTAACCTGGCTTTGCACTGCCAGCTGCACTCTACAGGGTGGCACAACACATTATAGTCCTGTGGCATAGCTTTACCCATCAGAAAGCCTGCGTCAAGAGACTGCATTGTGCAAACTGACACCTCTGTGGGTGTTCTCAAGTGACACTCCTGATGCCATGTGCAGGAGAACATACGCCAATGTGGGGGCAGGTGTTGCTGGGGGAGGAAGACTTTGCCATGCATGGACCCAAGAAATTAATATTGAAGAGGCACTACAAGCAAAGCATGACACGCTGTGTGAGAACAAAGGATGCTAAAGGACAGGCGGCTGAGCAAGTGCTGGAAAAGCTGGCTCCCTAGTGATAAAGAGAGGCTGAGACATGGCAGTATACCAGGACTGGGAAGTGGCAGTTCTTGTTATGCCTGTGGTACAATAGGTAAATATCTTCTGTCACCAGAAAAGAAAATACTAAATGGCGCACTGAGAGGAAGCTGACAAAATTTCGTAGTTAGGATAACCTGGCTTTAGAACATGGCCAGAGAACCTCAAAGTTCCTAAATGGCACGTAGTCCCAGATGATTGTCTCTTTAAGGCGGCTAATGAGCCACTGTGGACACTCTGACCTTTTAAACCAGACAGGGTTAGAGACATCGGTGGCCTTACTAGTCTGGTGTCTCCCCAGCCCTGGTATCACCCTAGAGTTTAGAGTGAAAACAAGGGTAAAGGTGTTGGTACTCTTCCTGGTGGATGGGGTGTGACAACAAGTGGTTGTCATTTTTTAGATACACTGCTCCTCTGTGGGCAAGCATTAAGGATTTGAACTTGATTTGTGCTGCTCTAGGGAGCCAATGTGGTGATCCAAAATGAGTAGTGACATGTGCCCACTTCAGCTGGTCGAAGACCAGATATACTGCTGTATTTTGAATCATCTGCAGCGGCTTGGTGATATTTACTAGTAATCCTGCCAGCAGATAATTGCAGTAGTCCAGACGTGACAAGACCAAAGCCTGGACCAGAAATTGTGCTGCATACTCCACCACATACAGTCTGATCTTGTGGATATGGGAGTGAAACTGCAAGACTGAAGGACAGCTGGTTGATCATCGCCCCAATGTTGTGTACCAACATCATGTGTGTTAGCGATAATGGGCTAAGCTTGAATGAGCTTGAAAGGTCCATCTTGGCCAGGTTTAGCTGGAGATGGTGTGCCTTCATCCAGGTTGCAATATCAGTGAGACTTGAAGTAGTTAGAGCTGATAGTGTGTGCTCCTCTGGAGGGAATGACAGGTACAGCTGGCATAGCAGTGATAAGAGAAACCAAGGGGCATGATTATAGGGCCCAGTAAGGAAATGTATGGAGAGAAGATGAGGGGGCCCAGAACTGATCCTTAGGACACCCCCCATGCTTGCTGAGAGTGCCCTTGACATCTCTCCTCTCCAGGACACATCTTCCCAAGAGGTAGGAATCAAACTACCTTAGGGCAGTCCCAATGATGCCAAGGTCAGGGAGGATGGCTAAGAGGATCTGGTGGTTGACTATGCCAAAGGCAGAGGAGAAATCAAGCAGGTTATATACGAGCGTACTATATAATAGTAAGTCATCAGCTCATGCCGCAAGCGCAAAACTGTTTATTGTTATTTACTATTTTTAATGTGTGTGCCTTTGGTAGTGGGGACTCTGGAGTGGGGCAGGAGATGAATTTGTTGAACAGCACTTTATAGGACCATTTATCGTCACTTATATGATGTCCAGTGAAATTATTACTTTCATGAGCTAATCAACATGGCACATGTTGCCATTGTCTGGCATCTCCTTGTTGTACCTCACACAGATGTGCCACGTTTTTTACTGTTTTTTATCAGCCTAATACATCCATAGTCCTTCCAAAACCAAAAAAATAAAACAGAATCGGAATCAGGAGCAGTTAAGAAGTGGTGTTGCTAAATGGAACTTCAATAACGCGCAACAATCAACGAGTTCACTTAACTACGTTATGAAACAAACCTTGCAACAGTTGCTGTACTACTATCTTTTTTTCCTTTGAATTCTGGGAAATGTGGTTCTCACTACAATTCACCCACTTGCTACATAAATAAAAGTGTAACAGTTTAATCTTTTACTATTAATTAACACAACTAAATTTGTATGAACAGCAAACCTCACCGGAAAAGTGGTTTCAGAAAATGTGAGAAGATATTTGCCTGCATATTATCAAACTGCATAACGTTACAGCGTGTATTTTCTCTTTTTGTGATTACATTTTAGTGTAGTTGATGTTTTCTTAATGTTTTAAATCAATGCCATGTTATTGTTTTTTAGGTGCAAGAAACATCAACTGTGATGCCCGTGTCTGTCTGTCTGTCCGCATGAAACAACTCACATCTGGTGGAGCAATATTTTGAAATTTAGCACACTTATGCATCAAAGACATTTGTCAAGACAGTTAAGTTATTTTCAGCAAGGAAAAGTGACCTAGCAATTCTTCCTTGGCGCCATCTCTACACAGAGAACATCCCCCTGTATAGCGACTGTAATACAGGGGTATAGCATGAAGAGAGAGCGAGCGAGGTTAGGCGCACACACTGATACAGCGCATTGCTGAACCCACCACACGACAAACCAACTCAGAATCCCAGAGTAGGACCCGAGTGCAGCCATGCAATGAATGACACCTCAGCACCACACTAATTCAGATGGAGTGGAACAGTGTGAGGTTTTTTATGGTGGCTGGAGTACCAAGTTTGCCACCAACCCCCAGGTTTTTCCTGAAGGTTGGAGGGCCTACATGCAGGGCAGGATGCAGATCAACGTCATACCCAGGACAGAGCAATTGCAGGTTAAGGACCTTGCTCAGGGGCACAACAGAGCAGAGTGCCTTTTGGCGTTTCTGGGATTCTAACCGGTAACCTTCCGATTGCCAGTGCAGATCCCTAGCCTCAGAACCACCACTCCACCCATAGCATGACAAGATCACCAATAAATGTTTCCGTGTAAAAATGTGGACATCGAATTACATATTTAACCTGTTCATTAACATATTTATTTAAATATGTCGAAAGCAAACAACTAAAACAGTGATATTTTTGTGAAAATGTTCATGTACAGTTATCATTTATTTGATGAACTGAAAAAAATGTAAATGTTTGGGCATTCTACCAAGTCAGTGCTTACTAACACTCCCTTTGGCAAAAATCACAGCTTGCAGACGCTTTTTGTAGTTAGGTAGGTGTCTTTGAATTCTTATTTTGCAGATCACTTCCAGCTGTGAGATATTCTTGGGTTGTCTCTTATGCACAGTATTTCTCAGATCTACCTGCAGACTTTCAATGGCGTTTAGGTCTGTGTGCTGCGAGGGTCTTTCTAAAACCTTCACTCTGTGTTTCATGGGGCACTTCATAGTAGATTTATAATCTGTTTTGGATCATTGTCTTATTGTAGATGCCATTTTTTTTTCTGTTTCAGCTTCTTGACTGAATGAATGACATTTCCTTCGGGGGTTTGTTGATATTTAGTGGAATCATTTCTGTTAACAGTACCTGCACCATGTTTCATGTGGATTAGGTGCCTCACAACCTTAAAGCATAACAGATCCACATCCATACTTAACAGTTACCAAGGTGCTCTTTTCTTCAAATACTCCTCCTTTGGTGGTTTTGTCCAAAGAGTTTGGTTTTAGCTTCATCTGTTCACAGCACTTGGTTCCAAAATGCCAATGTCGTATATAGATGTTGTTTTGCGTCCTTAAGACGTTGTTTTTTTGTGATGAGATTGCAGGTGAGGTCTCCTTTGGAAGGGTTTTCCATGAAGGCCACACTTGTGTAAGTAACCTGCATAGCAGGGAAGTCCACCAGCACTCCTTTGTCAGCTAAACCCAACCTGCAGGTCCGATGTAGTCGTACAGATGATTTGCTTTGCCTTACTGCACAGTATACAAACCGTTCAAGTGGTCAGTTCTCTTGGTCTTCCAGATCGTGTCTTGACATTCTCAGTTCCCCTTAGCTACCATTTCTTAATGACATTTCACACTGTAGAAATGGTAAAATGGATCTCCTTTGATATTTTTAATGGTCTTCCGCTGCTTTGTGGGCATAAATTTGTTTAAATTTTCAGATTCCCAGAAGAGCCCGGGGCTGTTGAGTGTTGCTCAATGTCTGAAGAGTCAAAGAATATATTAGGCTCTGGAATTGTCATCAGCTGAGAATTCCCAACAACAGCTTTTGACCAGATGAGCACTTAGTGAGTTTTGAGACTTTACAACTAAAAAGGAGGCCCAGACTAAATGTCCCATTACTCTTTTATTTTTTACATTCTTTCAGCTCATGAAATAAGTATACATTAACATTTTCAGAAAAACGCCATTGTTTAGGTTGGTTTCTGTTGAAGTTGTATTCACTATTTTTTCATTCAAATGCCAAAAATATAATTCATTTGGCTGAGGGTTTTCAGACTTTTGAATAGAACTTTATAACTCATTTGCAATATTTGGAATAAGTTTTCCCCGAGAACATGGGTATAGAAAAGAATCCCCAACTTTGAAATATTCCCATTTTTCTTTGCTTTACAGCCTTAAATGAAAACACACACAAACCAATATTTTTTCCAGCTTTACTTACTCAATGCAACCTCTAACATTCAAGTGAAAGATATCACAGCTACAGTTCAGAAAAAGTATAAAAAAATCAAAGACAAGACCTACTGAGATTAATAAAGGATCAACCCCACATGTCAGTATTTTGTTGAACCACCTTTTGCTTTATTGGCAGCCTTGGGTCTGTTGGGATACTTCTCTATCAGCTTTGCACATCTAGATTGTGTAACATTTGCCCCCCACTCTTCTTTACAGAACTGTTCAAGTTCGGTCAGATTGAATGGTGAGCGTTGGTGGACTGCTATCTTCAAATCTTTCCACAGATTTTCAGAGGGATTTAGTTAGGTCTGGGCTCTGACTGGGCCACACGAGGACATGCACTTTTTTCTCCTTCAGCCATTCTGTGGTCAATTTTGCTGTGTGCTTCGGGTCATTGTCGTGTTACAAGGTGAACATTCTGCCCATCTTCAACTGGCTGGCGCATAGTGCAGGCCATGGGGGTTGGCGAGCAAAGTGAGCAGGGGGCAGAGCCCCCTAGTTATACATGAAAGATAGATAGATAGATAGATAGATAGATAGATAGATAGATAGATAGTGTCAGGGATGCCAGGGGCCACGACCCGGCCGGGATGCCATGAAGGACCGGATGTGGGTCTGCGCCCACCCTGGATCACGTGGGGGCCGCCTTCCTGGTTGCTTTGGGGGCCACGGGTTGAGGGCATGGAAGCCCCACCCTGTAGGGGCCCATGGTCACCGCCAGGAGGCGCCCCAATGCCATGGGGACCTGTTACCTCAGCACTTCCGCCACACCAGGAAGTGCTGGGGGGAAGAATTAAGAGGACACCCAGAGAGCTGCCGGGAGAACAGCCGGCACTTCCGCCACGCTGGGGCGTGGCCAACGGGGAGTTCGGAACACCTGGAGCTCATCCGGGGCTGTTATAAAAGGGGCCGCCTCCCTTCATTCAGGGCTGGAGTCGGGTGGAAGCAGGACGAGGCAGAAGAGAGTGTGGAGGCGGCCCGAAGAAGTGGCATTTGTGGCCAGGACTGTGTTGGGGTTTGTGCACTGATTTTGGACTGGGTCTGAGTGACCATATCTGTAAATATTGTAAATAATAACACGTGTGGTGGTGACAAACAACATGTCCGCCTGTCTGTCAAGTCCACAATAGAGAGATAGATAGATAATTGATCCCAAGGGAAATTAAATAAAATAGAACAAAAACACTGCACTAGGAGTAGACAGTTGAGAAGAAACTGTACGTTATAAGTAAAGAAATGAAATAAAAAGAAAGAAAAATGCCGCAACACAGATGAAGCATTGGTTAGGCTGCCACTAGCTCCAGGAATCAGAAGGAACCAGACTAAAATTCCTGTTTAATTGCCACAATATTTTTTGACAGGTACCACATAAACTTTTATGGCCTGTTAAGTTCATTTATGGCCTCTCCAATGGGAATGCTGCCAAAGAGGCTCTGGTGATGTCACTTTTACTGACTGGTTTCAGCTTTTGTCCTTAAACACGTGTAAAACTGTACTTTATGCACTTTCACTTAGGCAGCAGCTTTTAAAAAGAAATTGTAGCTGTTGGGATTGGTTTTGCTTTATTCAAATTTGAATTAGAAATCTACCAGATGAATATAAAAGAGCAGGTATTTATTCCCGTCTGGGCTAATGACAGACTACAGCGAGACTTGTGAATATCAAGGACGCCAGAAGAAACAGGCTCTACGCACAATATAAAAAAGTACACACATTAGCACCAGTCTTATTTCTGCCATATCTGTGGGTAAGTACTGAAATATCTGTCTTCCACATAATCATAAAAATGTAATGTCTCCTTTTACATTCTCACCTTTAATAGAAAATTAGCAATAATTGGGCCTTTAGCTTTACTTATTGTCCCTGGTATTAGTGGAAAAACAGCATTAGTGAGCAGAATAGAATTCAAATTATTACATACTTAGTAAAAAGGTTGTGTCCTTAAATTGTGTCTAAATGTACATAGCAGTCTCTCTTCCCGACATCTTTGAATCGTCAATAATTTAAACATTTTAATTGCATATTTTTGTGGGAGGAAGCACTGGCGGGGATCACCTATAATTTCTGAGCATTATGTCTTGGCATAACGCACTGAAAGTGAAGACTAAAAAGGAAAAATTACTGCTGATGGATCTCAGGAGAACATGGAGGGATGATATGAAAGAACAGACAAAGAAAAACTCCACATTCATTGATGCGGATCCAGAAGAGCAGAGAGATGAAGCGTAACATACAAGCCAAGCTATGACTGACCCCGTTGATGACTCAACTACACAGTCAATGAAAGCCAGCCATCTTGATCAAGTGCTCATTCACCTTAGAGAACTGCAGGTAACCCGACTAAAAGGTGCATCAAGGGACAACTGGAGAGTCACTATAAATAGCGTGTAAAATTGCTAGTAACACAATTGTAATAAGCAAACAACTCAAAATAGAATAATAAGAGGATTAGGAAATATTAATAAAATGGCAAAGCTGAAAAAGGAAGATAAATAAACAAAGGAGATGACAATGCCATGTATCGAAGTGCTTGAACGCATAGTCACTAACCTGCCGTCCCTTACGTTAACCCATCATTATCATCAACATTTTCATTCAGCATTTCCTGAAGGTCGCAGTAGCAACATGCTGAGCTGATGCCCCTAGCAGTGGCCTCCAGGACTTCTTGAGGAATAACCAGATGCTCCCAAGACAGAAGAGGAATATTGTCTTCCTGTGTGCTCTTTGTCTGCTGCTTGGTCATCTCCTACTTAGTCAATCAAACCTTGTGCACCTCTCGTGGGAGGCATCCAGGTGTTATCTCAACTACCTGCCCAAACATCCTTATCTGGCTCCTCTCAATCTGGGGAAGCAGCAGTTCTACTCTTAAGATCTTTCTGAATTGCTGAGGTCCACACCCTGCCATAGAGAGTGAGCCCAGCAACTCTGGCCAGGAACCTCTTTTTCTTTGCTGGTACTTGTAACTTTATTCTTTCAGTCTCTGCTGAGAGCTCATGGCCATAGACCAAGATGGGGATGTACGTAGCCCAAATAGTAAACTGCCATGGACTTAGCCTTCAGATCAATACAATAGATGGCTAAAACATTTCTAAAACTGCTGCCCCAGCTTTACGAATACCATAGACAGGAGAGGAAATGAGATGCACCTTTTTTGTTGTTACTAGAGTTAACGCCCATGTTGAATGGTCTTGGCTTAATAAAGACTATGCAGACACAACTCTTCCTTTGTAAGTACAGGGGCCTATTGGCACACATCAGTGGCACATGGACCTCATTATCTTGCAATATATCTCAAAATATAGTAATGGAGAATTTTGTTCTAAGTCCACAAATCACATGTACAAATAATTGGTAGATTCCCATGGGTTCTTAAATTTCTGTGCAAATGTAAAGTGTTGGCCCTCTGCTCTATGATCAGGACAGGTTTAACGTTGCTCCTCCTGAATTTAAGGCTACCTTTCGGATGAAGACTACATTCCAATACCCCAGCCTAGGATTTCCAGAGATCAATGAGGAGTGTGATCCCTCAGAAACTGGAAAACACCCCCATTTTCCGCCATCGCTCCAGTTTACTGTTTCTAAGGCACTATCGTAACCTACCTTTCAACATTGAAAAGACAAAATAGCCAGACATCCCAACAGCACTTACTGCTTTCAGCATCTCCAGTTGTATCTCAGCTAGACTGTAGTCTTGCCAGCATATAGAAATTTGAAATCAAAGCTGCAGGCCGAATTCCACCCCATGCTACTACATTGCATCCTCCTGTAACAGCGCATCCACTGGGTCTAAAAGTTCCTCTAAGTGCTTTTTCCACCCCTCATCTAAATCCCCAAGTGAAGTCAACATCTGTCCACACTTTCTGAGAACAGTCAAGAAAACGTCCCACTTACCCGTAACAGTTGTTGAAAGGTTTGCCAGAACCTCTTTTAGGCCACTTAAAAATCATCCTCCATAGCCTCACCAAACTCCACTAACACAGGAGCCTTCAGATGAACTGAACTAAACTTTTTCCATGGTGGTATCTTCAGTCAAATCTGTGGACACCTGACTAAGGCAGGAACTAATTTAACAAAATTACTGACCTTGAAAACAGCTCAAGAATGAATAACCTGCTATATTTTAGAATTTGTAACTGCTCAGAAAAAAACACCACACTTTCTCCAGCATCTCATTCTTCACCAAGATACTGGAAGGCAGCAAGAATGAAAATCCAGAGACTGATAGAAGCCATTGTTCACCAATACAACCAGGAGCTAAGCCCAGACCAACAACTGTCAGGTTGGTTTAACTTCAGGACAGTGACAAAATTATTTGCTAGGCGCAAAAGAAGGTGTGAAGGTAAGTAGACACAAATCTTTCTGGAATACAGTAGGGAAATTACAAAGAAAATTGCGTCTATAGATAGATAGATAGATAGATAGATAGATAGATAGATAGATAGATAGATACTTTTAAATGTCATTAAGGAACAACTGAAAAAACAGAACCCAGTAGGGCCTTTCTATCTAGCACACATCAAATTCTTCATAGAGGGAAACACAAATTATTTATGTAACACATACACACACATAATGAGCACTTCAGACTTGAAGACAAACTTAAATGAACTAGTCTTAAAATTAGTAGTCTGATAACTAGATATGCAGTGAAAATAAAAAATGGAGTGAAAAATAAGGAGACAGTAGGATGACGCAGTAGTGTTACTGATGTTTATTTAATAATATTGCCAATTTTAGTGATTTTTAATAATATTAAGCTTGTAGTTAACATAACACCAAGACATAAATGACTACATTAGTATATAATATGCACTCAAGCAGTACAGTAGTACCATTAGCATTGTCATGGGTACAGTGACATTAACACATGCACATCAGGCCAACATACAGCATGTCACTACCTTGCTTTTATGATTATGTTTTTGTTTGATTTTTGTTATCTCCCTTTAGAACTATGTTGACACATTTCTGGTCTATTCATGATTTTTTAATACAGAGAAACACTAATAATATTTTGGTTCTACAAGCAGTTGTACAATCCTTTAAAATATTTTCACATCTTACGGGATGCTATCTATCATTTTCATTATTCAATCACTATGTACTTAGGTGTTTCAACAGCACTGCTAGGCTTGAATGACCAGAAATCTGTGACACGTAATGTTAGTGTTGTGTACTTCCTGGTTATCTGAGACTGCGGATAACGCAAAGAAAAACTTTCTAGCTTGTGTGTGATTCTCTTAATATATTCTGGTATTTGACCTTTTTACTTGTTTTTACGACTTCAGTTTTTGGCTAGCGTTTCAGTTTCAGACTGGTTATCTGGCAATGACTTCTGTTGTGTTTATGTCTGTGCCATGGCTGCTATGTTATGCTGTTCATACCTGCCTACCTGCCTATGGTGCCATGATAAACAACAATTTCTATATATACAAAATTCAAAGTCTGTCTGTCTGTCTGTAGGTCTGTCCGCTTTTCACGAGTGAACTACTTAACGGATTTAGATCAGGTTTTTTCTAGAATTTGCTTGAACATTACAGTTGATTTTGCAACTTCTCTCATCGCACTATGTATCATAGTTCGCTTGCAGTACCGATTTATTTGCGTGAATCTGAGAGACATGCAGCGGGCCTAGGGAAGGGGGGTGGTAACCTCTTCACTCATGCACCAGCCACGGGGTGTGTACCTTACCTCCGCTTAGCTAGTGAACAAGATAACTACTTAACGGATTTAGAATGGATTTTTTCCTATAATTTGCTTGAACATTCCAGTTGATTTTGTGTGTTCTATCATCACGCTAAGTATCATACAGTAGTTCGCTTGCTGAAGCAATATATTCGCACTAATCCGAGACAGAGGCTGTGGGCCGAGTGGAGAGGGAAGCGTGACGTCAGGAGTGGGGAGGCTGGGTGAGATGTTCCTCAGTATCTTATTTCACTGCTACGTGGGCGGAGCCATGGGGCACAGCTAGTTATCAATATAAAGATCTCTGATGGTTGAGATACCCAATGTCTTCCAAGACTTATGATAAATGTCATATAGTTGAGGGAAGGCTCAAAGGCAAAGTTATCCTGTAATCAGAGAGCAATGTCTTTCTACATAGGTTCCATATTTTGAGTGATTAGTAGTAACTTAACAATAATAATAATAACAACAAATAATTCCCCACTTTTCAAGCTACACAGAACCTGTTTAAAGCTGTCTGCATCTATCACCTTCATTTGTTTTCATTACTAGTCTACTTACCCATCCGATGACTATTCCCAACAAGCATACAAATATGGAGGCCATGGTAATGAACATCAATGTTATTGTCTGATCCTCAATCTTTAGGTTACGGAGTATTGCCTAAAAAAACACAGTAAACAATAAATTAAAAAATAAAGATAATAAATTATTTAAAAGGAAAAAGAAAAAACTGCATGAAATGTGCTAAGCCTGACACACGGTTTTCTCAGTCACTGCATGAACCCCATCTAATATTTATAGGAAATCCTATAATGACACCTGTGACTCCACCATCAACAATGCTTGAGTTAGGAAATTGTGTCACATCAGTCCTACAAAATTCCTAAACTGGGTATAATTGACTTGATTTTGGCATACATTTACCTAAAATCATTATATTTGTGCTTTCACATGTCATATTTCTGTCAATGAGCTGTTATCACACACAAAGAATGACATAAAAAAACAATAACCTATTGTGAATATTAACATTACACAAAAAATAAAATAAATAAATAAATACAATACACAAATGCTTACCCTCCAGAACCTTGACATCCTGAAGACATCTGATAACAAGTCCATCCTACAAAAGATTATGAATTAGAAATAAGTAGAGAGGCAAGGAGTCATCTAAAGCTGTGAAATATGGCAGATCACCACAACTCCAGAATATAAGCTATAGAAGTGTAATAAGAAATATGTGAGAAAAAGTCACAAAATCAATGGGAAAAAAAACAATATATCAAAAATAGATATCTTAAAGGAAAGCAAGTGAATGAAACCATTCCGAGTAACATTGAAATGACTAAGTTGAGTAACAAGAATGGAGGGAAACTGCCATGGACCCGTCACTCGAATATTACACATTTAAGCTTTACTAATTTTTAGTGACTTTATGGTAGACAGTATATCTCCCTCAGTCTTTGGAGCTGCAGTTCAGTATCTGTCATAAACGCTGCAT
Source organism: Polypterus senegalus (assembly GCF_016835505.1). NCBI lineage: Eukaryota > Metazoa > Chordata > Cladistia > Polypteriformes > Polypteridae > Polypterus > Polypterus senegalus. The sequence goes on from NC_053168.1 coordinate 112,578,537, forward strand.
GACAGAGAAAGACCCTATAAAGTTCTAATAAAAAAGTGCCTGGAGAGTGGATGGGTCTCCACCAGAGGGCAGTAGCACTCATAAATGAGTGAACCTCAGAAATGACAACTGAAGTGGTCAGACGCAGGTTCAGGGCAACTGGTGGCAAGGAGTAATTTAACACCACAGAATAGCTGGAATATTTTCAGTTACTAAATGTCTTTACTTGCCATCTTTTTAAAAGAAAAATATAACTGTTTTGTACCTTGAACAAAACAGAATAGATAGAATGTATGTTTTCTTTCTATTTGCTTGCTTATTGCTTAAAAGAAAAATATAACTTTTGCCTCCTTGGTGTTCATTCTGTGTTCAGGGATTTTCCCCTCGTATTTTTAATTTTTGACTTTTCCAATCCCCTGAAACCTTCCCTAGCAATTTTTCTTTTCTCCTACAGTTATTGAAATATTTAAGCTTCATCATGACTTTAGTGTGTGCTTTTCCTTCCTCTGATTCATACCTGGCTGATCTTCACTTACTGCAGATCATATTTCACACACACTGATCTGCCACAACTTTAAGACCACCTGCCTGATACTGTGTAGACCACCAAAATAGCTCTGACCCGTCAAGTGATAAACTACAGAAGGTGACCTGTGGTATCTGGCATGAAGACGCTAGCAGCAGATCCTTTAAGTCCTGGAAGTTGCAAGATGGGACCTTCATGGATTGGACTTGTCTTTCCTGCACCTCCCATGGATGCTCAAATGGATTGAGATTTGGGGTATTTGGTGGCCAGGCCAAAACCTCAAACTCTTTATGTTCCTCAAACCACTGCTGAATGATTTTTGCAGTGTGGCAGGGCACACTATCCTTCTGGAAAAGGTCACTGTCCTTAGGGAATACGGTTGTCATGAAGGGGTGTACAACAATCTTTATGTAGGTGGTATGTTGTAATAAGTATATAAGATCAATATGTCACTGTGCTCTGTACAAAGAAATATTTTATAAATCCACTCACATGTACAGCAAACGCAAGGCCAAATTTAGCACACAGGAGCTCATCATTTAGAACTGCTGGGAAAGCATTAGAAGACAAGAAAGGGACAACTGCGAAATGGGCATTGTACTATTTCTGTGTGTCAAACTCAGCATGACATTGGATCTTCTTTTCCTTGTTTGGAATGGCATGATTTACCTAAGTGGGGCCTGCACATGGAGAAAGAGTATAAAGCCTTGGAACATTGCCCGGCACACCTTTGAAGCCGACAGATGGATGGGAGATAGTGTCATCCGATCCTGAAAATTGTTCCAGTGCAGCGACAAAAATGGCAGACTGTATACATCGAGCTCCCACTTTGGTAATGGTCTTGTCATAGCTTCCTCGTCTGTTATGCCGCGTAAACTGTCATTAAAGAGAACTAAGTTATTTCTCCTTTGTGATTTCCTACCGCAGGGAGGGGTATCACCTTTTAATATTATATCTATATAGTTTAGGGTTAGGTAACATGCCGCAATTACAAAACAACTCATTCCAACAAGGGAGCTAATGCCTCCTGCTGGATTCTTATGTGTCAAAGTAACATCCACATGAATGCCAGGACTCATAGTTTGCTCGTTGACCTTGAGGTTGGAAAGAAGTGAGAATTAGAAGGTGCTTTGATGCAGTAGCTGTGGCAAAGCATTTTATACAGATATCATTGGCAATGAAATTGTGCTTGTGATCTGCTAGTTACAAATCTCCCACGTGTGAATGAAAAATAAAAGGGAAAATGTGAGTCTTGCTTACCTTTGTGGCAGACATTGACTTTTCTGGGGCTGTCTTATGAAATTTAGTAGCAATGAATTTTTTTCATACTGATACTGACTTTTGCAATGGCACCCATTAGTTCTTACTTTCAGTTGTTAAACATTCCCTTCCCTGTTTTGAATTCCAACTTGATTTCAGGACATTGCAAACTCATCCTCCGACCTCAGTGTCATGTTTGAATAGGACATATGATACGTCTTATCAAGCAGATTGTTATTTACGAGTGGCAGAAGTGAAAAGAGGTTTTTCCTTGAAGGGCTTTTCATTTTGCTAAGGTTAAATTTCCAAGTCATTCGATGGTTCATCAAAATTTAATGAGCAAAACCAATACTGAAGAGTAAGAGAAACAAAAACTCAAAACCAGGTTCTTTTCTCTAAATATTTATTTATTTGCTTGAGTGTAAGCCTGTTGTGAGGTTGTCCCTATAAATACCTAATATTTTGGATGCTGCTTACTGAGTGCAGCCATGTTTTACAGTGTCTTATCATCACATGTCACACAAAAAGCACATGCAATGTGTGAAGTATCAAAATTGTTGCACCCATCAGAATATTTAAACAAAATAGCAGGGCCCATGAAAAACAAGCATAGAAAGTGGTGACAGGATGATGTTAACAAAATATGGTTAAAAACACAGTAATCCCTCCTCGATCGCGGGGGTTGCGTTCCAGAATCCCCCGCGATAGGTGAAAATCCGCTAAGTAGAAACCATATGTTTGTATGGTTATTTTTATATATTTTAAACCCTTAGAAACCCTCCCACACTGTTTATAAATATTCTCCGCACAGTTATACAGTAAACCCTCGTTTATCGTGGTTAATCCGCTCCAGACAGATAAATGAATTTCCACAAAGTAGGATTCTTTATTTATAAATCTAATATTTTCGCAGTTAGAGCATAGAAAACCTGTTTACGACCTTCTAAATACGTTTTTTTAACATTATTAGAGCCCTCTAGACATGAAATAACACCCTTTAGTCAAACGTTTAAACTGTGCTCCATGACAAGACAGAGATGACAGTTCTTTCTCACAATTAAAAGAATGCAAACATATCTTCCTCTTCAAAGGAGTGCCATCAGGAGCAGAGAATGTCAGAGAGAGAAAGAAAATTAAACAATCAAAAATCAATAGGGCTGTTGGGCTTTTAAGTAAACGAAGCACCGAGATAAAGCTGCCGCAATGAAGGGATCAATGTGAAGGTAGTCTTTCAGTATTTTTTAGCGGAGCGTCCGTATCTTCTAAGCAAACAGCCACTATGCAAACAGCCCCCCCTGCTCACACCCCCTCCATCAGTAGCAGATAATGTCAGAGAGAGTGAGAGAGACAGAGAAAAGCAAACAATCAAAAATCAATACGGGCTGTTAGAGCTTTGAAGTGTGCGAAGCACCGCGCGGGGAGCATATCGTATATCATTGAGGAGTTTTATTTAATATGTAATACGTGCTCTGATTGGGTAGCTTCTCAGCCATCCGCCAATAGCATCCCTTGTATGAAATCAACTGGGCAAACAAACTGAGGAAGCATGTACCATAAATTAAAGACCCATTGTCCGCAGAAATCCGCGAACCAGCGAAAAATCCGTGATATATTTTTAGATATGCTTACATTTAAAATCTGCGATGGAGTGAAGCCGCGAAAGTCGAAGCGAGATATAGCGAGGGATCACTGTATACACAATCATACACAACTAATAACACATTCTCGTCCAGACATATTAACCCTTTCTCCTACCTCATATTCTACCTTTTGACCTCATGTTACTTTTTAGCATCAGAATTTAAGGAGCCTCACGTACAAAAACAAGCAACCTACTGAAAATTGCATTAGGCTTCAATCTGAGGCCTTTTGAACCTTCTGGTACACACCAAATACTGAACCGATTATAATCAACTATGTATTTTCTAAGACCATAAATCTATTTAGAGACTAGACTAAATACATTAACAAATTGTTCTAACCATTTTCAATGTGGAACCAGCCATCTCTTTTTTATATTTGTGCACACTTTAATGATATACTCTGGCACAAGCTTTGCTGTCAAGTCCAATTCAACATAAAGAGTTGAAAAGACTGAGAATCTCTTCTCTGATGTTGTAGAACAGAACCAGTTCCTTATCTGTCTCCTCACAGAAAAATGTCTTTCTGAAGTGGCATTTTAAATGGGCTAAGTAACAGCCACTGGTACAAGCTTGTAAAATTTTGAATTGTACGTGAGGTCTCTTTGATTCTCATTCATAGGCCCCTGCTTGAAGGAAAGTCCATTTCAAAAGGGTATGTCCAGCATTAATTTTGAAAATATCCGAGTGTTTACACAGCAATAGTTCAATGCTGTACTTTGACCATAAAACCTTAGCTGTTTTTTTTTTAGATGTATTCACATATAATGCAAGGAGCACCTACTGCAATAGCCAGGTCTGTCTACATAACACAACTTGGTGCCCCCATGGACTAATTTTGTTGAAATTTGGCACACTTATTCATCTTAGAAGTCTGTCACAACAGTTCAATTTTCATGGAGTTATCTGCAACTGATCACACTGTACAAAGTTTTGAAATCTCCTCATAAAAAGTGTTGACAGCTCTGCAAACTCAGTTATGTTAAAACAGAGCAACATTCGGCATGACTTCAACTGTGAATTGGTTTTCTGTTTTACCTAGAGAGGAGTTAGACCAACTTGTATTGTGTGTATTTTCCACTTTTACTAATCTGACAGTCACTCAGTTGTCCAGTGCAAGTGAGTGAAATGTTGGGGAGGGCGAGCACAAGCTGCTCATGTGACAGCAACCTTCTGTTGCTGCTTTAGGGAAGGTAACCATAAAATTACATCATTAAAGTACATCATATATTATCTGCAGATCATTATTGTTAAACAATGACATTATCAACCTACAGCTTAAGGACATTTGAACTGATTAATTTCACAGGAAAGGTGAAGCTCCGCTAAGTGATACATACAAACACAAGAAGGGTTTAGAAGGTGGGCTACATTTGATCTTCTGCTGGATGTTCTGTTTTTACGGTGCAGGAAGAAGCTGATTGTGCCACAAATAGCAAGGACAGGGCAGGATTACAGTTAGCACGTGATGAAAGAGTTACTTAGCGGTATACGTTATGTACAACTAACTGAGTGGGGGTTACTGTATCTGCATCCAAAATGTCAATTTTGCTTATGTGTATTTTCAGAATGGAATTAAACTCTTAAGATAAGTGTCACCTTTGGTATTCCCATCATACAATGAATCAGTTCCTTTCAAGCTCTTAGTTGTTTAGATATTTTAATGAACTACTGGGTTTTAACTAATGTTAATAGCTAGATGGGCCACTTCAGTTGCTTTTGTCCTTTCTTAGGGTGATATTGATAGTGATTTTCTGTTAGTAGTTGTCATTTTGTATTAAATAGTTTTTTCTTTGGACTAATTATTGGCTACTGGTCTACTGGGTATACTGTGAAAAATGTTATGTTTAAGTAAATTGAACAACAGTTAATTACATCCCCTCCACTACTAACACACATTAATCAATTCCATTTTTATTTGACTTGAATTTGAATCTGATCTCTTTGAAAACTATTGAGCCACCAAAAGCCTATTTTAGGCTACGTGTTTAACATTGTAAAGTACTGTTAAAAATTGTGCATTTAATGTATTCTACTAAAACATGCAGTCTATTAATGTAGCCTACTAACACATAGACTGTCATTTTTGAATAGGACTCATTGTTGCAAAAATATTTAATATACAGAAATGTGACAACTGACGCATGGATGAAGTAGACAAAAGAATGTAGAAGGCTCCATCTTCGGTATCATTTAACTTAATGGACCTGAATGTTACGCCATTTTCTAACTTGTCTGACATTCCAGTAACCAGCTGCGTGCTTATCCTGGTTGCAACTTTAAAGGAATACTCCATCCAGAAATGATTTTTTATGTTGCTTACTTCATGTATTTTTAAGTGATGCCTAAGAAAAAAAATCTTTAGTCGTATGGTGTTTATTTATAGCAAAAATGTAAAAGCATTTCAATAAAATTAACTGAATCTGCTGTTTTATTTTATTTTCACAAGAATTTTTACTGAGGTGAACTACAATGGCTGATTTTTGAAGCAAGTTAAAATTTTTTGGACCTTATGTTTTATGCAAACAGGAGCATTTTTTAGGTCTGGGGGAGTCATTTTTCCCACACCCTTGAAAGGCGGCAGCCCATGCTTATGTATTTTGGAATACAAAGGCCAATCATTTGGTGATTTGAGCAGATTTTTTACTTATGTTCGCAAAACTGAACCAGCAACATACTAGATTCAAATAAAACTCCTAAGCCACCACATCATTATCTTTAAACTTCACTCATGGCCTTACAGGTGATTCTCCATTGGCTCCATTTCTCATACATATTAATGTAATAGATAATGTATAATATATAAAAATTCACTACATCTCTGTGTCTCTGTTGGAAGGAGATGAGACATGAATGTCTCAGAGACACTTTCACGTCCCACAAGACGAGTCTTTCTGCCAAGTAATGTAACCACGTCCGGGGCCAGAAGCCCTGCGAGACAAGAGCTTATGCAAAGAGATTTGGCAAAGTCCTGCATGGTTATGTCACACACATTACTTGTAGAGAGAAAGAAACGATATTCACTCACGGGCGTTGTCACAATGTAATTCCACACACGGAATCAAAATCCAATGCGATATTGATGAAAAGGTAAAAGCGAAAAGAGATTGAATATATGGACATAGGTGATATGACAGAAGTGCGCCATGTGAAATGCAGATCACACGGCACTTCAGCAGCAGCAAGCCAGCAGCTGATTGAGCAAAGAGGAGGTAAAGAAAAACAGTATGTGTTTCCCATCGTATCACTGTTTAAGAGGGGGTATTGAGGGAACACGCGTCTCCTTGGGGTACATTCAGCCCCCCTCTTCACAATGCAAGCGGCAGAGACATCAAGTGGTAGGCACGTAGTGGGGAGAGTGGGCAAGCAAAGCGAGCAGGGGAAAAAGCCCCCCAATGTCTGTCTGTCTGTCTGCTTTTCACGAGAGAACTACTTAACGGATTTAGATTGGGCTTTTTTCTACAATTTGCTTGAACATTCTGGTTGATTTTGTGACTTTTCTCATCACGCTAACATTCATAATTTGCTTGCAGATGCAAAATATTTGAACTAATCTGAGATAGGGGCTGCGAAAGGAGAAGGAGGGAGAAGCGTGACGTCAGGAGTGGGGAGCCGAGCGGGGCCCTCCTCACTGTCCTGTTTCACTACTATGTGGACGGCTAGTAGTATATAGTGTAATATACAGTTCTACTAATTGTTTTATAAATCCTCTGTCACATACAGCTAAGTGGCTTGACCCATTCACCAAAGCCCACACACTGAAATACTCACCATAATGAGGAAGGCTGCAACCAGGATGGCCAAGGGTCTAAGTCTCTCCATTTGTTCTCAATATAGTCTATAATATCATTCACTCTCAGCCTTCCCTGATATCTCCTGCAGGTGCTCTCTTTACAGCTGCATGCAAAGAAAAGTACAATTCAGAATTTCACACTGTATTTAGCAGCTGTGGAAAGAGAATCATAGAGAAACAGTCTCCAGTTCGACTGTAAACGCTTTGATGCTATTGCCCATATCTGAGGCCACTGCTTGCTGAGTTGCAATGCTCATTACTCTTACACTAACTGATTCACTAGAATTACTTGAGATATATTTAGAACTATATTGCATTACATTTAAAAAAACATTACATTTTTTAAAAGAGAACAGGAGAATGCAAATGGTTAAGCATTTTTTAATGTGAGCAAAACAGATAATTGTACTGCATGTAAGGCTGAGCTGAAAATCACTTAGAGCAGAGGTCCTGTCATTCAGCCCAGGGTACCACCATGGCTGCTGACTTTCATTCCAACCAGTTAATGAGTCCGCTTTATTATTTAGTTGTTTAACTAACTGGTGTTATTTTTTATTTTGCATTCATATGCTATTATGATATTTACATATAAAAGACTAGGGGGTTTTGTCACCTGCTCGCTTCGCTCACCAACCCCTGTTTTTGTTTTTCCGGATACACACTTTTAAGATTTTTTTTCTTTCAATTGTTGCTATTTCATTAGTTTCACTTTTATTTCAGAACTTCTTTAAAAGACAATATTTACAGTCTTTCGAGTCCCAGCGTGGTGAATCTTTTCAATGAGGTCAGTGAGACGTGTTTAATGACTTTGTACCATAATTCAGGATAGTTTTCTGTTTGGAATTTCAGCACAGACAAAACGATTGACATAATCAGCAATTCATCTTTTTTTTGTAAAGTAACCAATAAATGCATGTGAGGTAAACTCTGTTTTTGAAATTCTCTTGACTTCAAAGCCTTACAATATTTACATACTTCTGACATATCACCTATGTCCATATATTCAATCTCTATTCGCCTTTTTGTTATTTCTCTAAGTAATAATTTCTCTTTCTTTGCGCTAATGTGATTTTTACCTTCTTTGTTCTAACACTGTCATTTTTTTCTGGTTTCATATTCTGTATCTTGCTCTGTATGTGTTTGGCGCCCTTGCTTTTCAACCTCTTTATGATGTTTTACTTTGTTTTCTACTCTGTCTTTTATTTCTGACCTCGCTTTATCCTGCTTTTTTTTTAATGACACCTGGTCTGTGGTGGTTATTTTCCCTTTTTCGAATAATAATTTCCGTCTGTTTGCGCTACTGCGATCTTTACTTTCTTTTTTCTATACTTTCTAATTTTCCTACTTTGATATTCTTTAACTTTCTCCACATGTGTATTGTGGCCATGTTTTTTTTTTTTGAGCCTTTCGAATTCCACTGCTTTCATAATCTCTAACCTGCTCTGCATGCGTATAGCACCAACGTCCCAATTAGACATGTTTTTTTTCAATTCCACTTGTTCCGGGCTGATAATTACTTTCCTTATTTTCTGAATTTGCACCCAGATTATTTTTTTTCTTTTTTGTCTCTCCAATGCTTTTGAGTCTCTTTTCTCCACCCTGCTTTCTTTTTCTCTTTGTCGTCTACGTTTCACTTATAAAGTATTGTCCTTATATGCTTTATATGCACAGAGAGCCCTGGATCTGTGTGTGCTCAAATCCTTACACTCACACGACTGAGTCTGTTCCTGCCCGTGCTGTTATTTGGTTGTAGGTGTGGCGTGTCTTGCAAGAATCTCATGTTCTATGTCATCGTGTGACGGTCCTGGGTCAATATCTTTAGTCTTGTGGGTCTTTTAAGTGTCTTCCGTGATCTTAACGTGAAGATCACATCTCATCACCCTACTGTTTCACTCCAGGATTTTTTTTTTTATAATAGAGAGAAATTCAGAAATGGACATTTTTATGTCATAGCATTAAATGGTTAACTTTCAAGTATCGTCTTCTTTTTAATTCACCTTTTTGTGTGCAGTTTTCTCCTTTAGCTGTATTCACATTTGTCCCTTTAGCATTTAGTGTCATTTACAGCTTGGCTGTACAGCTAGTCACCAATGATCAGTATCTGGATACAATCAGGAGAGAATTGGACATCCGCCACCAGAGGTCTGTCCGGAGTCCACTAGTTTTCATGATTGGGATGGAGGCGGAAACCAGAAAAATGTGTGAATGGCTGCCATGGGAGCTCTTAAATGCTGCTGATCTCATTCTAATGGGAAAGACCGGAGTGGAATTGAAGAAGATATGGAAATAGAAAGCCAGGTTGGAAGCAAAATGCCTCAAGGTAAATGAAGGAAAGTCCAAGACGATGGATGGAGATAAAGAGACAGAAGACATTCAAGAGGTCGGTACATAGTCATTGAAAGAAATTCAATTTAATGCACAGGTTGTTGGAAGTAGGTACACAAACGATGCAGTATGGTAAGAAGGATAAAGTGGGCAGGAAGTGTGACCTTTGTCGAAAGTGTGTGACTGGAGAGCATAACACTGATGGGATGAGTGTAAATTTAGATAACAGCAATAGTGATTTTTTGGAGAAAGTGAGAAAGTTCTGCTACTTAGGTGACATCCTAAAAGTCAGGGTGAGAGGTGCATGGAGTAACTTCCAGGAGCTTTCCCCCATTCTGACTTTTAAAATGGTCTTTCTGGCATGGATGAGTAAAGAGTATGAAAGCTGTGTGGGAAATAATATGCCCTAAGAGAGTGAAACATGAAGCAAAGCTGAAAAGAAATAGGAATGTGGAAGATCACATGGATGTATGGAATGTCATGGAGTGAGGGGAAGACGAATGCAGATTGAAAAGAAAGAAAGGTTGTGCTGAGGAGAAACAAACTAAGGTGGTTTAGGCCTGTAGAGGGAAAGGCAGAGGATGACTGGATGAAGAGGTTCACCAAGATGGAGTGGATGAGGCTCAATGGAGACTAGAGAAGACTTGGTTGGGGGTATTGTCAGAACATATGAAATGAATATGCCACATTCCAGAGTATGCCCAGGACCATGGAGGTTAGTGAGATGTAGGAGGTAACCGATTAACTTGGGCAAACTTGGAAAATAAACATTAAAGCAGTAAAGATGATGATGATGGTGATATTCACTGATTATCTTAAGAAAAGTATAATTGGTTAATTTCAACACAAAATTATGAAAAGCCCAAGTAATTAAAAATATAATACAAAGAATAGGCAAAGAAATTCAAAATACAACAAAGAAGTAAAGACAAAATAATTCTGACAGTGTGGGTTGGTGCCACACTACCAGTTGTATCTTGGGCGCCTCTTGAACCCGCCACCACTGATAATGTAGCCCAGGAATGAGCCAGCGAATGAGGACACAACACACAACTATAGCAAGAGGTAGGTGCAAAAGTGCCCCAGTGCTTTTATTAAAAATAATCAATCAAAACAAATCAAGTGTCTGAATAAATAGTGCAGTGCAAAGACATTTGAAAAAATAAATAATCCAATAAAAGAAGGTATTCAGTGGAGGTTAAAATTAGCCAAATAAATATTCCTCTAAAACAAGGTTAAAACAAGCAAGAAACAGTCTTCTAAAAAATCGCTCAAGCCCAGGTGCAACTCCTTAAAACAGAAATCTCTCCGCTCATCCTATTCGGACCTCACAGAACAAACAGATGTCAGCCAACAGGTGCGGACAACCTTCAAGCCTCCACTCCCTCTGACTCCCTTTGCCATCTCAGGCTCTGCGGGGGAGTCCCTCTAGAGTACTCTGATTGCTCCTGCTCCCAAACTCAGAAGGAGCAACCTTCAGCCCCCTCTTAAACACCAGCCACTTGCTCCATCCCTGGGGCTTCAATCCTTTCCACCTCTTTCTTCCCATCTTGCACCGGCTCTCTCTTGCTCGTTCCTGGCCTCCTTTCAGTCCTTTCCTTTAACCTCCCTTTCTTTCCTCGTTGTCCTTTTTACCCCTTTTTCTTGTGCCGACTCTCCCTCATATGCCTCCATGGCAGCACAGAAAGCCGGTGAAGCAATCAAGAAAGACCACACAATCACATGCTGGTGCGTCTCGCCCCAGTTACCTCACCAACCTCCTGCAGTTGTGTGAGCATGCAAACCCTCAGAGATTGAGCCAGTTATTCAATTATTTATATAATTTTTAAAAATTGGCCACCTTTTTAAGAACTGTGGACCCACTATACCACGGTAATTGATAAATATAATAAAGAACGTGAAGCAATTCATACAGATAAGAAAGAAGAAAATGCCAATTACAGTATTTAAAAAATACATCAAAGAAAAAAAATGAAATAATTCAAATGCAAAACAGGAAAAAGGCCAAGAGTTACACAAGTCAAAATATCATAAAGACAAAGAAATATGAAAGGCACAATTTTCAAAAGAGCAACAATTGCAAAATAATAAATTACAAAAAGTCAAGGATTACGAAATGACTAAATTCAAAGCACTGCCTAATCTCAGGAATGAATGTAAAGTAGTTAGTTTGGGGCTTGCATGGGATGCAAATTCACATTGAATTCTGGGAATGATTGTCATGGCAATGAGTGATGCTAAGGTGAAAGACTCATTACCGGTGCACTTGTGGCACTTGGAGGCCATGTCCCTTTTGGTTCATCATTACAAGGAAAAGACAAGTAAAACAATGAAAAACTAAAATACCAATAAATGAAAATTACAAAAAAATTAACAAAAAAAAGAATAATACTGAAAAAATAATGAAACACTAAAGTAAATGAATTAACAAAAACTAATTTTAAAAATGTACAAGTGTAAAATAAATAAACAATAATAAGTCAAATTAAAGTCAGACAGGGAGCTTCTGCTAAGCCATGAAACTGTGACAATTTCAGAGAATTTGGTGTGAGTGGCGGAGATCGGTTGAGATACACGTTGAGGTCAAACTCTGAAGAGCGGTCAGAGACACGGGCCGTCAGTACTCAGGATGTTAGATCAGTAGTAACTGCTCAAAGGGAACATGAATGTGACGGGTCTGTATCAGAAAATCAAACTATTGATCATCAGAGTCAAAAATGCTTATCAAAAATCAAAGTACTGAAGAAGATAAGGAAAGATCAATCAGCTGTGGTTTCAAACAAAATCATGATTTGCTCACAATCACTCACAGTATCCTAATCTCAAATCAATTGAGAATGTACGCAGCGGGCTATTTCTGTGTTAATGGCATCACTGGTTGCACTTTCCCATTAGATTCTGGAAATAATTGTAATGACAACAAGTGATGCCAAGCTACGGAAAATTACAGTATCCAAATAATAAACAAAATGGAGTTGTGCTAAAATACTTCTAAGAAACATTTTTGGAGCAAAAGAAATGTTTCCAAAGGATGAGTATACTTTAATTCTTAACTAAAAATCCACAAAAATGCTAGAAAAATTCCTGTTATAACAAGATCCAAAAACTTTTCCTTGATTGCATATCTGCAATGTTACTGTTATGCTAGTTATTGCCCTGGGGTCAGGTTTTTCTTTGCTTTTTATCCCATCTCACAGTTCTGAATTCACTAAGTGGGCCTCGCCCTTGACAGCCTAAGCCCAAACTGAACAGGCAGGCTTTAGTACTGCATAGGCCCAAAAATGAGGCAATGGCTTTCAAAGAGGAAAATACAAAAAAGTTCAGAGATGGAGGAGAGGATTGCCACGAAAAACAAAGTTCCTTAATATTTAAATTCAATAAGTTCTAAAAAAAAGAGCAAAAGAAAGATAAGTGAAGACAAAAGAAGTCCGATTACATTCAAACCAAAGACAGTACATTTTAAATGAAATGGCACAAAGCTAGGAAATCCAAATATAACAAAAATGCAAATCAAAGGACAGGAATCGGAACAGATAAGCAAAGCTGGAACTGCAGTGGGAACCGCACCTTCTGTATTAAAGCCTCCAAGTTGCTTTGTTGTCAGGTGATCCTGCCCCATTATGCTCCACATAGGGCAGAAAACTAATACATATAGTATTAACGTAATGCAAAGTAGAAAAATATAATAGACAACACAGTATTAGATAAATAAATCATAGAAAGAACAACTTAAAATGCATAATACAACATACAAAATAATATTTAAAAGATAACAAGAACATTTAACTAAAAAAATACATTTGAACCAATGGTGACAACCCTGACTTAACTATAGTTTGTTTTGGCTTGATGAAAGATCTGCCTGATGTCTCAGTTAAGAACATTCTCTATTTTTGTCTTTCTCCTACTCCTCAATTCATGGGATTTTTCTTAGATTATTTAGTAGAAATTAGAACTAAGTTTCACTTTTCCTTATTAAACTTCTTAGCATGGGCTGGTGTCCTGGCTGTGATGGATAATTTGTTACCTGGTTGAAGGGCCCTCTTAGTGAATGCAAAATGTCTGTGGATTGGTGTCCAGGCCAGGATGATTTTTGTCCCCTTTCCTAGTTGAGAAAATATAATGGAAGAACAGGAGGTGGCTCTGTGTTCCCATGTCTAGTGGGTGGCAACATCCCCCCAGGCATAGCTCCCATTTGGAAATCTAAATAGCTGCATGGGGGTTGTACTTCTGGAGGGCAGTACTGGTGGGGTCCTTGGCTGCTGCTAGAGGGTTCTGTTGGGAGGAGGCTCCCCTGTCAGATGAAGATTCATCCTGACTCAGAGGTGATTTCTCACTAAAGGGATGTAGTGTTCCCAGGTCCAAGTTAAAAGATTCCTCCAGCTCACCCAGGCAAAACAGGAAAGGAGAAAGAGAACGTTTGTCGGGGCAGAGTGGAGTAGAAGGAAAAAGAAAGAAAGAAAGAAAGAAAGAAAGAAAGAAAGAAAGAAAGAAAGAAAGAAAGAAAGAAATATTGTTTATTACTGAAGGGAGCTCGGGTGTTATTTCTTTAAAATACCAGGGGGCTTTGCCCCCTGCTCGCTTCACTCACCAACCCCCGATTTTGTTTTTCCGGATCCACACTTTTAAGATTTTCTTTTCCTTTGAATTGTTGCTATTTTATTAGTTTCACTTTTATTTCAGAACTTCTGTAAAAACAATATTTGGAATCTTCCGAGTCCCAATGTACTGAATCTTTTAAATGAGGTCAGTGAGACATATGTTTAATGAATTTGTACCATAATTCAGGGTAGGTTTCTCTGTTTGGAATTTCAGCACAGACAAAATGATCTTCATCATCAGCAGTTAAACATTTTTTTGCAAAGTAACCAATAAATGTATGTGAAGTAAAACATCCGTTTTTGAAATTCTCTGACTTAAACTTCAAAGCCTTGCAATATTTACATACTTCTGACATATCACCAATGTCCATATATTCGATCTCTATTCGCCTTTTCGTTATTTCTCCAAGTAATAATTTCTCTTTCTTTGCGCTAATGCGATCTTTACTTTCTTTGTTTTGACACTGTAGTTTTTTTCTGCTTTGATATTCTGCATCTTGCTCTGCATGTGTTTTGTGCCTATATTTTTTTTTTGAGTTTTTTGAATTCCAGTTTTCATTATCTCTAACCTGCTCTGTATGTGTTTGGCCCCCTTGTCTTTTAACCTCTTTATGATGTTTTACTTTGTTTTCTACTCTTGTCTTTTATTTCTGACCTCGCTTTGTCCTGCTTTTTTTTCCAATGACACCTGGGGCCTCATGTATAAAAGGTGCGTACGCACAGAAATGCTGCGTAAGAACTTTTCCACATTCAAATCGCGATGTATAAAAACTACACTTGGCGTAAAGCCACGCACTTTTCCATGGTATCTCATACCTTGTTGTATGCAAGTTCACCGCTCGGTTTTGCAGACTGGCGGCACCCAGCGTCAAAGCAGTGCTACTGTTCCTGTGTGGTTACACCTTATTTTCCTGACGCAGCTTTATAAATACATTGAAACTAACCGCATATTGTTTATTATTGTCACGCATCTGATTGTAATTAATTTATAACAATACAGGGAACAGCCATAGTATTCCAAATACCATAACTGCTTTAGCGTTGTTACTCTCACTTCTCCTTCTTCTTCTTCTTCTTCTTTCAGCTCCACCCGTTAGGAGTTGCCACAGCGGATCATCTTTTCCCATATTACTCTCACTGCACCACTCGGAGTATTTATATCACTGTATCTGAGTAGGTAATCACAGCAGCAGCTGATCGGAAAGAGAATTATCGGTATACAGCTTCAAGGACACGCTGTCTCAGCCACTGCAAAATGTTTTAAAGCCTTTCCTGTACGGACCTCGCGGTTCAGAAACAGTTTCATCCCAAGAACTTTAAATGCACTCAATCAATTGCACCCTGTTAACCTGTTGGTACTTATAAGTACAATCACCCCACTGTAAACTTGCACTATAGTTATAATATCGCACAACCTGAGCCACTTTATAAAGCGCGTATTTACATATGATGACGATATCATTTTTAAGGTGAAATGCAGCAAAATATGTTTATTAAATTATACAGATTAAACTTTAACTTCATTTAAATAATCTATATTCTTCACTGGGAGTGTCGTGAAGGATAGAATAATTAAACATGTACTACGAAGATATTTCAATGTTCCTTAAACGTTTTGAAGATTCGGCGCTAAGCTTACAGATGGCTTAACTTCTATTACAGAGCTGATTGTGTGGCGATCGGTTACTTTGGGAAAGACAAACAAGGACTGCAGTGGCGGCTACGTCAATATATATTGAATATAAAACAGAAAGAGAAAATAACAGCACAGAGACAAATTTCGGCAAAAGTTAAATGCTTGTGTCATGAGCACGAGGCTGCTATGCAGTGTCTGCAACGGACGTGGCCATCCACCGTGCATAAGCTACCTTACTGACATTGGCGGGCGAAGGAGCCACAGATTCTTCCTCTGCCCAGTGCCACCACAAGCCTAGAGCCGCCCCTGAGTACTGCTGCAATAAATTATTTCATCGAAGTGAAACACATGTTTAATAACCTACTTTAACTCCTATCATCATAAAAATATCACGTATACATCTCAGTATTTTAGTTATTCAGAGAGCTGTAATATCACGAATGTAATGGATTCTGTGTCCAGTTGGAGGAAGAGAGCCGGTTTAAAAAGCAAGTAGTGATTCACACACATAGAGCACATAGAAGATCAAATACAAAACAAAGCATTTAACGTGCTACTTTAATTACGATGTGATTTGAGAAACTGGTTAATTAAACGATTTTAAGATGAAGTTTATGATGTTCTACTTTAATGACAAAATAAACTACGTGATTAAAGTGGAAATGTCGAGATTGAAGTTGACATTTCGTGCTTTTTCCTCACTGTGTGCCTTTTTTTCTCTGTACCCTAATAAACTTTCATATGACACTCAGACAGTGGGCTTACAACTCGCCTTTTCACGGTGACTTTGATATGTGACTTCTTTTTTATTTCCGCCACTGTGCGATTTGTGAATGTGAGCTTTCAAATTTCTCCAACACGCTATGTCACTCGATCAACTTCCTTTTGTTGATTATACCACAGTTTATTTGAACAAATAGTATGTTTTTCCTTTGCCTCCATTTGGTATTTGCTGAAATTCTTATATTTTCTCCAGTGCTTTCCCCATTGTCTTTTCACAGAAGGCTGAGCTTAAGGGCGATTTATATTCATTTGCATATTCAAAGCGCCGTAATTCTGGGAGGAGTTGGGGCGTTACATAAAGCGCGTGCACGATCGTAACTTTTCACGCTGATCGGGATTTATGTAGCGGAAAAACGTGGAAGTTGGAGTACGCACAGATTCCTGCATCTGGATTTTTCTGTGCGTAAGCACATTTCGGTTTTTGTGCTTACGCCATGTTAAAGTGCGAGTTCTACGCACAGCGTTATACATGAGGCCCCTGGTCTGTGGTGGTTATTTTCCCTTTCTCGAGTAATAATTTCTGTTTGTGCTACTGCGATCTTTACTTTCTTTTTTTTTATATTTTCTAATTTTCCTACTTTCATATTCTTTAACTTTCTTCACATGTGTATCATGCCAACATTTTTTTTTGAGCCTTTCGAATTCCACTGCTTTCACAATCTCTAACCTGCTCTGCATGTGTATAGCGCCAACGTTTGTGAATGTCTTTATGAAGTTCTACTTTGTCTTTTACTCTGTCTTTTAATTCTGAGCCTGATTGGATGTGTTTTTTTTCTGTCCTCCGCCAGACGTTCCCAGCAGACCCTCATTATTCGTTTGGGTCTGCCTGGTCTGTCCAGCAGTCTCTCCCGCCATCTGATCCAACTTACCATCAGGTGGTGATCAGTTGACAACTCAGCCCCTCTCCATAACTGAGTGTCCAAGACATAAGGTCACAGATCTGATGACACGATTACAAAGTCAATCATCGAGCTGCGACCTTGGGCATCCTGGCACCAAGTGCACTTATGGACACCCTTATGCTCGAACATGGTGTTCGTTATGGACAATTCATGACCAGCACAGAAGTCCAACAACTGAACACCACTTGAGTTTAGATCAGGGAGGCCGTTCCTCCCAATCATACCTCTCCAGGTTTCACTGTCATTGCTGACGTGAGCGTTTAAGTCTCCCAGCAGGATGATAGCATTCCCCAGGAGCTGCACCTCGCAGTGCCTCTTCCAGGGACTCCAAAAAGGCTGGGTACTCTGAACTGCTGTTCAGTGCATAAGCGCAAACAACAGTCAGAGTCCTTCCCCCAACTCGAAGTCGTAGGGAAACAACTCTCTTGTCCAACAGGAGGAACCCCAACGTACAGGCCTCGAGCCGGGGGGCCATAAGCAAGCCCACCCCTGGCCGATGCCTCTCACCCACAGCAACTTCAGAGTGGAACAAAGTCCAGCCTCTCTCAAGAGGAATGGTTCCAGAGCCCAGACCATGCGTAGAGGTGAGCCCAACTATATCTAGCCGGTACCTCTCAACTTCTCGCACCAGTTCAGGCTCCTTTCCCACCAGAGAGGTAACATTCCATGTCCCAAAGGCCAGTTTCGGCACCCGACCCCTATAGCCTCTCTTGCAGGTGGTAGGCCCACAAGATATATATATATATATATATATATATATATATATATATATATATATACTCACCTAAATGATTATTAGGAACACCATACTAATACGGTGTTTGACCCCCTTTCGCCTTCAGAACTGCCTTAATTCTATGTGGCATTGATTCAACAAGGTGCTGAACGCATTCTTTAGAAATGTTGGCCCATATTGATAGGATATCATCTTGCAGTTGATGGAGATTTGTGGGATGCACATCCAGGTCATGAAGCTCCCATTCCACCACATCCCAAAGATGCTTTATTGGTGACTGTGGGGGCCATTTTAGTACAGTGAACTCATTGTCATGTTCAAGAAACCAATTTGAAATGATTCGAGCTTTGTGACATGGTGCATTATCCTGCTGGAAGTAGCCATCAGAGGATGGGTACATAGTGGTCATGAAGGGATGGACATGGTCAGAAACAATGCTCAGGTAGCCCGTGGCATTTAAATGATGCCCAATTGGCACTAAGGGGCCTAAAGTGTGCCAAGAAAACATCCCCCACACCATTACACCACCACCACCAGCCTGCACAGTGGTAACAAGGCATGATGGATCCATATTCTCATTCTGTTTACGCCAAATTCTGACTCTACCATTTGAATGTCTCAACAGAAATCGAGACTCATCAGACCAGGCAACATTTTTCCAGTCTTCAACTGTCCAATTTTGGTGAGCTCGTGCAAATTGTAGCCTCTTTTTCCTATTTGTAGTGGAGATGAGTGGTACCCGGTGGGGTCTTCTGCTGTTGTAGCCCATCCGCCTCAAGGTTGTGCGTGTTGTGGCTTCACAAATGCTTTGCTGCAAAACCTCGGTTCTATCAAGTCAAAGTTGCTCTTCTATCAGCTTGAATCAGTCGGCCCATTCTCCTCTGACCTCTAGCATCAACAAGGCATTTTCGCCCACAGGACTGCCGCATACTGGATGTTCTTCCCTTTTCACACCATTCTTTGTAAACCCTAGAAATGGTTGTGCGTGAAAATCCCAGTAACTGAGCAGATTGCGAAATACTCAGACCGGCCCGTCTGGTACCAACAACCTTGTCACGCTCAAAATTGCTTAAATCACCTTTCTTTCCCATTCTGACATTCAGTTTGAAGTTCAGGAGATTGTCTTGACCAGGACCACACCCCTAAATGCATTGAAGCAACTGCCATGTGATTGGTTGATTAGATAATTGCATTAATGAAAAATTGAACAGGTGTTCCTAATAATCCTTTAGGTGAGTATATATATATATATATATATATATATATATATATATATATATATATATATATATATATAAAATATACATATATTGCATATGTCCAATCACAATCTGATATTTGGGTGGTCAACTACAAGGTAACGCTTGTGAATGGTCAGCCAGTTGGCTGACTTCCGCCACTCCCTCTCAGTTGTGAGAAGCAGATCATATCAGATATCAAGTCAAATATCAGATTGTTATCAGACCTTTGCATGTAATACTCCAATCTACACCCTGTCAAGTAAGCAAACTATATATAAAATGGCAAAATGTCTGGGATCTGGCATCCGTTTTCAGGTGTAATGCTGTCCGACAACCACAAATGTGCTGCAGTATCTGATGAAAAATGACTAAATTCAGAAAAAGGAATGTAAGGCCTAGAATGTCCAATGATCAAAGACAACAAGATGTACAAAGAAGGGGGAATGCAAGGGCTAGCATATCCGGTGGACAGAGGTTCCTAAATACACGTTGTGATTGAAATAGATGGATTTACCATTGCTCCTGTTTTATTAAATGGGCATTTTGTTGAGCAAGTATATATTATTTTTAATCACATCTTGTTTGTATGCCCAGGTTTTTTCACTGATTTCTACACTTTCCTCAGTCTTTGAGGCTAAATCATAACAGATGTGTCCTTGACTAAAATGGTGTTGCAGATGAAAAACAATCTCACAAAATAGCAATGCAATGACATCATCAAAATAACAATAAAAATACAAACAATTAAAAATACAAATCAATAACACATGGAAACACCTGCAAGCAATGTCAATACATTAACAACAGATGTGAGCAAAACAAACCAAAATTTTTGAATTGGGCTTGCTCCAAAAACAGAAGTATAGCTTTGGTTAAAAAGTACAGCTAAGAGAAAAAAATAATCAGCTGTGCAGTTGACATTTTTTTAGTAAGAGTGAGTTACAACGTCAAGCCTCCAGGCATACAGCCAGATCAGCTGCGTGGCTGCTCAGGCTCAAGAACGATCCATCTAAAGTCATGTAAGTATATATCAAAAACGGTCAAGAGTGTCAGGAGACAGAAACTTATTACTCTGAGATCTGAATTGAGGTTTCGTCAAAATTTGCAAGACATGCACTTACTGTATGATTGCTGGACTATTGAAGACCAAAAATCTGTCGCTCACCCCTAGACAGAAAGAGAGATAAGTAAGTGTTTGATGCTTCTAGGCTGTTGACTTTGTCTATTTAGAATGCGTGCTTCAGTTTACTTTAAAGGTCAAGTGCAAAGTATATGCAAGTTAGTAAGGGATGAGCTCTGCTTCTTGTTGTAGGACTGTAGGAACTATGCAGCAAGTTGGCTGGCAGAGACCACAGCCCTAAATATCTTTAGCCAAAGCTGTCAAGCATTAATGTCGACTTCCACACACGTCATAATAACCAAAATATTTAAGGAGATCAGTTTAGTGCTTCAGGTCACCAAAGATATCCAATGTTGTCCTAAGGACTGCATTAAGATCTGGGTTTCACACATGGCTATATTTTAATTAAAGACAGCACATCATCTTAAAAAGACTGCACATATTCGGATGCCAACAGAATACAACAAGCAAGAAATGAATTGCTTTGTATTTAACCAAACTGTATGAAGATTAATATAAAATGCAAAAATATATTATCCTCCACAGGACAAAATCTATCCTGTCTAATTCCGAAGTTAGCTTATGCCTTTGCTACAGGTATTTGCGCATGCTCCCCAAGATCCTGTACTAGATAAGAAGGTTCAGATGAAAAGATGGATGATATAAATAAGATGGACTGCATCTGCCTTGAATCTGTTACAGCCAGGATAAACGCTCACTGAATGTGATCCTGAACAGGGAAAAGTTTACAGGAAGGCTCAGCCTAAAACAGTTCACCTTGACATTGTGCTATGCTAGTGAAATATCCCTTCTGGCTACTTAACAGCAGGCAACTTACTGCGTATTTTTTTCCCAATCTGAAACATTCCAAGATACTGTTCTTTGTGGAAATACACACTTTAGTGAAGGGTATGTTGTGCCATCCCTATTTATCTTAATTACCAAAAACTGCCATTTTCTTACCTTAAAACCATCGTAATGAGCACAGGCCATTCAGCCCTACATGCTTGTCCACCCTATTCACCTGATTTGTCCAAAATAAGCATCAGGTTGAGCTTTGAATGTCCCCCAAATCCCATTTTCTGCGACACTACTTGGTAATTTATTCCATGTGCCTATGTTTCTTTGTGCGGGTGTGAAACATTTCACCTCATATAAGTCTTCATTTGCAACACTTGCATGTTCCCTAATAGGTTCATTAAAGTGTTTTTAGCTGCATTTACACTGGTAACCCTTCCATTATCAGTTGCAGTTCCCACAAACCTGAACCATATGAACGAGGGTTGATAGGGGATGGATAAAATAAATAGTTACTTTTAGAAGCTATCAGATTTAATAACCCTTTAAATATTTGAATAATGCATTGGTTACTAGAGAGCATAACAGGATTATTGTAAAATAAAAACAACTGAAGGCTCTTAGAAGCTTGTTCAAAATGCTGCATCCTCTGCAAATGACATAATTATTTCAGTTTACACGCTATCGCAGCTGCATTTTATCGTATGAAACAATTTACATTAACAAGTAGATAACCACAATTCAAAGAAAATCTCACACAGAAGAAAATTACATTGATTAGTACATACACATATAAAAATTGGTTATTTCTTGAATGATAAAATGCTGTGATTCACTTGGCCAGTAAAAGATCTCAAGAAGGTGAAGTGTTCATGCACTTCCTGTTAATAAGAGAAAGTGTTAATACACATTTAGTACATTGTACTCTTCTGGGCTGATAACATCTCTTCCAGAGAGGCCCACCAAATCCACAAAGTGATTGAGAAGGCAGGCTTAGTTATTGGAAGCACTTTGGACCTGATAGATAGATAGATAGATAGATAGATAGATAGATAGATAGATAGATAGATACTTTATTAATCCCAAGGGGAAATTTACATACTCAATTCATATTCAATTAAAGAGTGATAGCAATGCAGGTAAAATAGACAATAACTTTGTATAACGTTAATGTTTACGCCCCCCCGGGTGGAATTGGAGGAAGAAGCAGAGGAAGGAATGAAGCCAAGGGGACGCCCATGTAACACCTGGCTGCAGCAGATAGATGGCCATTTCTAGAGGGTGAGACTGGACCGCATGTCTGCTTTGGGGGTTGCCAGCCAGGATCCCAAGCTCTTTAATCGTAAGGTGGGTGCAGCAATGTGATGTACCAGTGTATGCTCCCCAACCTGACCTGACTAGTTAAATCTGTGACTAGGAAAAGGAAAGAAAGACCCAGTGAGAGGGGGGTAGCGTCAAAGCATAATAACTCTGTGAATGTGGTAGCAATCTCTAAGGGTCAGGGTGCTACTGAATAACATGAATACAGGAGTGGCGAGTGATGGAAAATTTTGTTTGCACATCTTTGCACATGAGAAAGTCAAACATTTTATGCAGCTTTTCACCGGTTTTTGATTCAGATGTCAAGAAACTGAACTGTCTGAGCTGGGTTTAAAGGTCTCTGGCCAAACCAAATTTTGTTTTTGAAAGAAACAAAATCTTGCTCCATAAGCAAGACAAAAGAGTGAATTGTGTCTAACTTACATGAAGACATTGACCCCTGTGATTATGTAGCCGGTAGCAGCTTTGTGCAGCTCACTCTATAGTTGCGCGTGAATAATGTTTCTAAACTTAGTACCCACCAACATATAATTAGGCACATTTTAGTTTTTTTTTCTCACTTAAATCCTAACAGCTCCAAAATGTACATGTTATCATTTAATGGACATTGTGGTACATCTTTGTTACATGTACATTCATCTAGCTGCTGGAGATGTAGTTTCCATTGTGGCGAGAGGCTGGGGGCGGCACCCAGCTGGGACACCCAGAAGGACCGAAGGAGGGATTACACCTCCTCTGGGCCACAAGGGGGCGACTGCCCTGGTGGCTATGGGGACCACAGGAAAGGAGCATGGAAGCTCAACCCTATAGGGGCTCGTGGTCACCGCCAGGGGGCGCCCAGATGCATGGAGCCCTGGTCCTCAGCACTTCCGCCACACCCAGAAGTGCTGGGGGGACAAAGACCAGGGACACGTGGAGTGCTTCCGGGTGCATGGCTGGCACTTCCGCCACACCAGGTAGTGCCGGCAGAAGCTCATTAGGAGGCACCTGGAGCAAGTCTGGGTGAGGATAAAAGTGGCCAGCTCCCTCCATTCGATAACTGGAGTCGGGTGGAAGAGGACGAAGCCTGGAGGAGAGGAGTGGAGGCAGTCAGGAAGAGAGAAAGGCATTGTGATAGAGGCTTGGACTGAAGGATGATTGGTGCTGGGGCACTGGGTTGTGTGCACTTTGTAAATAATTAGGTATAATAAATGTGTGTTGGTGCTTGAACCATCGGTGTCCGCCTGTCTGTGTCCGGGCCAGCTTCCACACCATCATTAAACAGAAGTAGGACTTGGCGTCTCAAGACAAACAAGCACTTTCAGTAAATAAAAACATGTTTTCATATCAAGCCTGTATTACCACTCTTAATTTATGCAATCATTTACCAAAAGTCTAAATGGCCGGTGTGTCTCCATGTACCAAAATGTCACAGCTTAGAACCGACAGTCCTTAATGAAGCCAAAGCAGCAGACACATCCCTGTCCTTTTCAGTAAAATAAAAGTCCTATGTTAACAAATTTTAAATTACTTTTATGTTTTATTTATATGGTTGGATTGACCAAGTCTATTAGAATACTGTGCAGCAGATGAGAAGCAGCAGAGAAGCAGTCCAGCACCAGCTTTAATGTGCGCCTAATATTTGGGTGCATTGCAAGGAGCTGAGCGGCACACAGCCTTTAACATGATTTCCAGGACAACAGTGACGGCCATTAGGAAGAAAGCTGCGTGTCCCCTGTGTGTGGTCTCCTTCATACCTGCCTGTCAGTATGCCTGAGTGAGCCGAGTGCTCTCTTATCATTAGCCGAGTCAGAGTTCTTTTTTTCTGTTTTGTTAATTCTTGTGTGTTATTGTTGTTTGTTATAACTGTAATTGAGCTTCTGAAAAGAACTTAATTTCTCCCTTGGGACAAATAAAGTACTCTCCATCCATCTACTTTGTTTTGTGGTCTCTATCTCTCGATCGCTCTATTCATTGCTGTGGTGGGCATGTTCTGTTGCTGCTTGGGTGGTGGTTTGTAGCTGTGAGTATTCTTTCATTTTCATCTGTTGAAATTATTGTTTTTTTGTGTTTATATCACTGTGATTGCGGCTTTGCCACAAAGGTTGTTCCTTGAGTGGTGCTGCCACTGTGGTTACAGACTTTGAGAATTTCTCTTGATTAAATGTTATTGTAGACTCCATGATTTCTGAAGAAACCTGTGTGGTTGTGGTTGGTAAATTATTAGGATGTAAGAATATTTCATCAGCCCGTAGAATGAATAAAATGGTGGTTATTTTTTGGAATTAATGAGGCATTGGCACACACTCCAGTACAGAATAGGATGGTAATAAATGTCATCTTGGTTACTGCACTATCCCTTGCAACTCATCATCATTTCATTACCTCAGTTTTTGAAAAATTATGTCTTTTTGCAAGAAATTAAGAGATATGGGCAGATTAAGTCAGAAATCACCACGATTCTGCTAGGTTGCAAATCTCTGGATTTAAAACATGTCATTTTATTTAAGACAGTGCCAGTCTAAGCCCATTTACAGCCCTTGGCTGGAGGTTGACTGGTTGGGGGAAGCTGGTGCCCTTCTATGTCCAAAGCGTCCACCTCTTTAGTAATATAAACTGTGCCCTTCAATGTACGTAAATTTATGGAGCACATGCCCCTTAGCAACAGTAAAGACATGCAGTAGTAACAGGATTGGATCTGCACAAACAGTAGTACTAGACATCAACGACTGGGACGGGGGGCGAGGGTTCCCCCTTCAGTTACATAACTGGCACCCCTCTGTGTACAGAAGATGGCGTCCATGGAGTGCATACCTCTTAACTTTCATAAATGGTGCCCCTAATGGATTGACCAGCTCAGCCTGTAATCGCCATTACAAAGTTTTTGGTGTGGAGGCCCTATGCCATCCCCAGCAAGGTACCATCCTAGGTGACTACTTATGTCCCCCATACATTAATCTACCATTGTTACTCAAACTTTATTATTTTTAAGTGGAGGACCCTTTACACAAGCCATTATATCTATCCTCTTGTACTTTTGATGCAGTTTGACAAAGGTGCTTGTCTTTGAGGTTTCATTTATTAAGAAAAGCATAATTGCTACTACTGTGGTGGGCTGGCACCCTGCCCGGGGTTTGTTTCCTGTCTTGTGCCCTGTGTTGGCTTGGATTGGCTCCAGCAGACCCCCGTGACCCTGTAGTTTGGATATAGTGGGTTGGATAATGGATGGATGGATAATTGCTACTAGTGCTACTCTACCTATGCTTTTTAAAGCATAATACGACAATTAATAGGCTATTTCAGAAACAGTCTATATGTTTTTATTAAACAAGTTTTTTTTTTTTTTACTATTGCCTGAATTTCTTAATCATAACATACATCAAGTAGCCATTTTAGGGAAAAATAATTACCAGTAATTGCTAAAGTATAGAACTTGTTGCTGTGCATATTTTTGACAACGAAAGCTGCTCACTAGACTTAAGTATTACTGTCAAATTAAACGTCCATCCATTATCCAACCCGCTAGATCCTAACTACAGGGTAATATGCTAAATTATTTCTGAAAATAAAAATCCAGAATTAGTTACTGTAAACATTTTAATTACAGATGCTACTGTGCTTTCTTGTCAATGATTTCTGAAAGTAAAAAATATCAAAAGAATTTTTTTAAACCAGAATTAGTTACTGCAACATTTTTAATTACAGAAGCTACTGTGCTTTTGCTTTCAGCCCTGAATTATTTCCATCAGCAATAGCCACATTTAACACGTGTGGAAACGCAAAAGTCAGCTGAAAAGACAAAAACATTGTGTCGGGTGTTGGCAGCAGTCAGGTAAGAAGGGTGCTCAGACCGGATACCTGTGTCTGAAGTCAAGTTAATACAGTATTTCCTTCATGAGACTGCCAAAACGTCTTCCTGGCAGTCTGACGTGTCACGTTCTTTTCTCTTTTCTTGTTGGGTCATTATAAGTAGTCAGTTTCCATTCTAACTCCAGGTTAGTAGTTGCGATACGCAGTCATAGTCAGAGGGCTTATTTTGGACTAGAGATGGGCTCTGTGTCTGCAGACATTTTCACCGAAAGAGCGAGTAACACAGAACTACCTGCAAGCAATATAACATCTGAGAATGATACAACTACAAAAGATGAAGTCACTCAGCCTAGTCCTGAAATAGAGGGAACTGATACTTCACAAACAATAAGATACTGAGAAAAATCTCAGAGCACAGCCGACTGTGAAGGCTGAAATTCCCACCCGACAGGAGAGCACTGAGAGCACAGTGCAGACATCGGGCAATTAATGGGACTGGGTTAAATCTGTGACTCCTGACATCTTTGCAAAAGGACAGAGGTCCAAGTCTTTAGATTTCTGGTGCTTCCTGTTTTGGTATAGGGGTGCGAGACATGGACACTATCCAGTGACCTGAGACGAAGACTGGACTCCTTCAGTACTGTGTCTCTTCAGAGAATCTGCTGGTTTGACTTTGTGTTGTACGAGCAGCTTGCTCCTGGAGTTCCAAAAGAGGCACTTTACCTGCATTGTGAGGGAACATCAGCTACGGCACTACGGTCATGTGGCGCAATTCTCCAAGAGTAATCTGGCTCGTGGGACCCTCATTGTTGAAAACCTGAGTGGCTGGACCAGGCCAAGGGGATGCCCATGTAACACCTGGCCATTTCCGGAGGGTGGGACTGGGCCACGTGTCTGCTTTGGGGGTTGCCAACCAGGATACCGAGCTCTTTAATCGTATGGTGGGTGCAGCAATGTGCTGTACCAGTGTATGCCTCCCAACCTGACCTGACAGGGGGGGTAGCATCAAAGCATAATAACTCTGTGAATGTGGTAGCAATCTCTAAGGGTTAGGGTGCTACTGAATAACATGAATACAGGAGTGGCGAGTGAGGGAAAATCTTGATTGTCGTTTGCACATGAGAAAGTCAAACACTTGGAGCGGCTTTTCATCGGTTTTTGATTCAGATGTAAAAAAACTGAACTATGTGAGCTATGTTTAAAGCTCATCGGCCAAAGCAAATTATGTTTTAGAAAGAAACAAAAACTTGCTCCATAAGCAAGAAAAAATAGTGAATTGTGTCTAACTTACGAGAAGACATTGACCCCTATGATTATGTAGCCGGTAGCATCTTTGTGCAGCTCACTCTATAGTTGTGCGTAAATAATGTTTCTAAACTTAGTACCCACCAACATATAATCAGGCACATTTTGTTTTTCTCACTTAAATTCCAACAGCTCCAAAATGTACATGTTACCATACAATGGACATTCTGGTATATCTCTGATACATGTACATCCATCATGAAAATAGTGTAGCTGCTGGAGATGTAGTTTCCATCATTAAACAGAAGTAGGACTTGGCGTCTCGATACAAACAAGCACTTTCAGTAAATAAAAACATGTTTTCATATCAAACCTGTATTAACGCCCTTAATTTATGCAATCATTTACCAAAAGTAAAGTCTAAATGGCCAGTGTGTCTCCATGTACCAGAAAGCCACACTCTTTGCTGTTTTCCAAGAAAGCGGTCTACAGCAGCTTAGAACCAACAGTCCTTCATGAACCCAAAGCAGCAGACACATCCTTGTCCTTTTCAGTACAATAAAACTCCTCTGTTAACAGATTGTAAGTTACTTTTATTTTTTATTTATATGGTGGGATTTGACCAAGTCCATTAGAAAACTGTGCAGCAGATGGGAACAGTCAGAGTATCTGTGCAAATTGGATTGCGAAGCAGTCCAGCATCAGCTTCAATGTGCACCTAATATCTGGGTACATTGTAAGGAGCTGGGTGTGACACGGTTTCCATTTGCCCTTGAATGGAGCAGAACTCTCAAGAGGGGTCAAGCTGAGACCTCTGGAACTCCATGATTCAGCAGCCCCCCTGAACAGCCAGTCACATTGCACCTTTATGTCACATGGTTTATACCGTATAGCAGAAAATCTGAGAAGCCTGCAGCAGTGTCTCTACTTGAGTGGCTTTCAGTCATACTACATGACACACCTATTCGGCAGTTGTCATTATGAGTCTGAAAACCCTGCCTTCACCTCTAATCTTAATCATAGTGTAAGGATATTTTATGAGAATGAAGTGTAAGGTAAAAACGGAGTGTTCAAATAGATGCAAGTGACCAGGCGTATCATATAACACTAGCAACATATAATGCAAAGGATGCTAAACATCATAAGATATATGCAATTCGATTGGAGCCTTTAAAAAGTGGAGAGCCAGGGTTCTGCAACTAGACTCTATTTAAACTCTCTGGAAAACTACTGACTTCACTTCCTGTATTTTGTTTTTGATTTTATTAAAGTCAAAAAACATTCCATACAAATAACTCAAGCTTTACAAAAATAGGTTTGAAACAAATCTTCACTTCCTGTATTGATTTCTCAGCCCTAGATCTTCTGTTTCCAGCACTACAAGTTCAGTTGTGACAGGAAGTCCAATGTCACACTGGACCAGTCCTCTGAATGGCAGAAAGCCTTATTTAAGAAAGAGGCTGTGAGGAGCGTATACGTCACTATCAAAGTGTATGAGTATTTTTTTGCTACATTCTGCATTTATTTCTTTATTGAATATTGAATGGATAACCCCCACTCTTTATCTGTTTCTGTTCTTCATTTAACAACAGGTACCTTCTGGATCTGCACTGCTACTAAAGGTGGCTCTACAACCTTATTTTCATGTCTTGCTTCTGCTGCATAGCTTAAGTCATGAAGTATTAGCCCTGCTTAGTGTGGGTGTAAACACTGCTGAATTAAGTTTAAACCAACTTACATTTGTAGTTGGTGTATCTGTGTTTTTTTTATATGTTAGCTACTACAGAACAGATGTCAAGGTTGGAGTCCTACTTAATAAAGCATTGGAGACTCAAGTGTAGGAGATCTCCTCCTTGAACTGTCACCTTATCGTGGTGGAGGGGTTTGCGTGTCCCAATGATCCTAGGAGCTATGTTGTCTGGGGCTTTATGCCCTGGGAGCCACCCAAGGCAAACTGGTCCTAGGTGAGGGATGAGACAAAGAGCGGTTCAACAAACCTCCAATGATGAGCGAAACCTTTGGACGACGTTTTCCCTTGCCCGGACGCGGGTCACCGGGGCCCCCCTCTGGAGCCAGGCCTGGAGGTGGGGCTCGATGGCGAGCGCCTGGTGGCGGGCCTGCACCCATGGGCTCGGCCGGGCACAGCCCGAAGAGGTAACGTGGGTCCTCCTCCCCATGGGCTCACCACCTATGGGAGGGGCCAAGGAGGTTGGGTGCAGTGTGAGTTGGGTGGTGGCCGAAGGCGGGACCTTGGCGGTCTGATCCTCGGCTACAGAAACTGAGAATCGAGAAGAGTCAGATGAGGTGGCTCGGGCATCTGATCAGGATGCCTCCTGGACGCCTCCCTGGTGAGGTGTTCTGGGCACGTCCAACCGGGAGTAGGTCCCGGGGAAGACCCAGGACACGCTGGAGGGACTATGTCTCCCGGCTGGCCTGGGAACGCCTTGGGATTCTCCCGGAAGAGCTGGAAGAAGTGGCTGGGGAGAGGGAAGTCTGGGCCTCTCTGCTTAAGCTGCTACCCCCGCGACCCGACCTCGGACAAGCGAAAGAGGATGGATGGATGGATGGATGGGTGTGGGAGATGGAGTTGCATAAGACTTTTCTGACACAAACTTCCAACACAAAATAGCTAACTGCCTGATTCCAACTTCGACTCTTAACTTCAACTCCTACTCTGCATCCCTGGGTTCTGCTTTTCAGTTGCTATACAGGAGGTGACTATGAAGAAACTTGGACTCAATCTGAATGAAGCAGAACGGCACTCAGATTCCAACACTTCAAGTATTTCAATCATCTGAATTTATACTTTGATTTCACCCTCCAGTGAATGACCCATCTGAGGTGAAGCAACACACACACAGAGTTGGCTAAACAATCAGCAGACAGGCACATGGCAATTTCATCAGGGGAATCAAAAATAGACTTTAATTTGCTTCTTGCACTTAAAATATCTGGTGTATTATAACAGGTTTCCTTTAAAATAGAAGATGGAAAAAGAACAAATGTCATATAATTCTGCTTCGTTCTTGAGCTTCTAACAATCCTGAGCCAACAAGAGTAACACTAAGCTGTTAAAATCTAAACATATGTTCCGCTGGGAAGCCTAGTTAATTAGGTTAGTCCTAAAGAAACTTGCTGTCAGGATCTTGTGCGGGTCAAATAAATTCTAATACTTTTTGGGCAACTTTTTCACATTTTTCCTTCAAAATTAATTTTAAGTATTGGTTTTGTTCTTTTTGTTGACTAGCTGATGACATTATCCTGTGATTCATGTTGTGTTTTGTATCCAGGGACATCTTCCCATTGTATTCTGACTCACTGCATCTGTAGCAATTGATGACATGTCAGATGCCAGCTAGTTTAAGGGTGAGAGGCTGCAGTAAATCCCTGCACTTAAAACTGAAATCTCACTTACAAACAATAATTAAAAATGCTGTTGTGTTAAGAATTTCAGGTTAATAGTTAAGAACTCTCGACTATGAATTTGGGGTTAAGCCCTATTATCAAATTTTGCTCAAATGACTGACCCATATTCTCTTAAGGCAACAGTTTTCGGTTCATGAAGTAATCATGAAGTAAATCTCTGCCACCATTATACCAATGGTTTGCCCTTTTCATGGAAATATCTTCTTACTGGTCACAATAGCAGCTTCTGTAGACAATAAATCAAATGATACTGTATCTGCATCAGGCCTGGAGGTGCAGTAAAAGAACAACCATCTTAGATTTTAGAGGGAAACAGTTGGAAGCACAGCCAGAGGCTATGTGGTAAGGGGCGTCTGGAAAACTGTGGGTCCTTTCAAGTCCCATAATCTTGACAGCACTTATTGATTTTGAAACACCTCTTCCAAGATAAATCAGTTCTCACAATTTGATATTTACGTACCCAAAGTCAAAAGTAGTTGTGGTGCTTCGAAAAAGCTCACAAACACATTTCATAATGCTGATAAAATATGACAAATGTTAATAACAAAAATAGAAAACAATCTTTAGCACATTCCTCTTCCCACATAAACTGGATACAACCAGGATAGAAAAAGCAGCAGAAGGTCCAGATACACAAATGCACACGAGGTTTGCCATCTTCTTTTAAGACAGCAGCCGATAAATTTACATGAAATCTTCCATTTCTTGGCAATCTGTTGCAAAACAACAATAGAGTGACATGTTTCCTGAGGAAGATGTTCTCATTTTGCCCATTTTTATATCTAGAACTTTAGGAATGCCAGTAATTTGCAACCCAAGGATAAAAAATTGTGTATTTATACAGAATAACAGATTGCAACAGTGCAAACACAATTACAATGGTTTCTCTAATATAAAATAACACCTAAACATGATTATTTAAGGGCGAGCTAAGGGAAGTCACTGAAGGAATGGCTACTAAAACTGGGGCTTTGCAGTTATATATGAATAATCAATTAAAAATCAGTTATATCAGGCAGTAATAGCAATTTGTAGCACTGGTAATGTCTTGGCTATATTCTTAATTCAATTTAATGGTACCATGATAAAAGAATGTATCAATTTCTATGACAACATGAAAATTTCTAGGTGATTCCAAACTTTTGAATACTAGAGTACAGTTTATACACACATATCTCTCTATATAAAATCTGCCTGTCTGTATGTCTGTCCGGTTTTCACGAGAGAACTACTTAACAGATATAGATCAGGTGTTTTTCTATAATTTGCTTGAACATTCCAGTTGATTTTGTGACTTCTCTCATTGCGTTAAATATCATAGTTATCGATTTATTTTCGCGAATCCTAGAGATACACAGCTGGCCGAGGGGTGGGGCGGAGACCTCCTCACTCATGCACCAGCCAATGGGCATGTGCCTTACCTCCTCTAAACTTACGAATGAAAGAACTACTTAACGGATTTAGATCGGGTTTTTTTCTATAATTTGCTTGAACGTTTTGGTTGATTATTCGGCTTCTCTCATCGAGCTAAGAATCATAGTTCGTTTGCTGGAGCGATATATTTACGTTAATCCGAGACAGAGGCTGCGGGCTGAAGGGAGAAGGAAGCGTGATGTCAGGAGTAGAGAAATGGGCGGGGCCCCCCGCACTGTCCTTTTTACTACTATGTGGGCGGAGCCATGGGGACAGCTAGTAAAGACTATATGGCAAGAAGCATGCAAGCTCCTCCCCAGATTATTGAGTTCAGGTGTTTCAGGTACATAAAATTAAGCACATAGCCATAAAATCTCCATTGACATACACTGGCAGTAGAATGGGTTGTACTGAAGAGCTTAGTGACTTTAAATGTCCAACTGCCATAGAAGTCCACCTTTGTCAGAAGTCAGTGCATGAAATTTCAGCTCTGCTAGATCTTCCCTGGTCAATTGTACATGCTATCATTGTAAAGTGGAAGCATTTAGGAACAACAACAGCTAAGCCATGAAGTGGTAGACCACATAAACTCACAGAGCAGGACCACTGAGTATAAAGCATACAAATTGCCTATCTTTTGCTACATCATTCACAACAGAGTTTTAAACTGTCTCTGGCAGTAATATCAGCCCAAGAATTGTGCAATGGCAGCTTCATGAAAGGGGTATTTCTATGGCCGAACAGTTACACTCAAGCCCAAGATCACTATGCACAATGCTAAGTGTCAGCTGGAGCAGTGTAAAGCACGCTGTCATCAGGCTATGGAGCAGTGGAAATGTGTTCTCCGGAGTGATCTGGCAGCCTGATGGATGAATGTGGGTTTGGCAGGCAGGGGCCAGGAGAACACTACCCTCTGTACTGCATAGTTGCTTACTTTAAAGTTTTGTTAAGGATGGATTATGGTCTGGGGCTGTATTTCTGGGTTTGTGCTAAGCCCTTGGATTCTAGTGAAGGGTACTATGAATGCTACAGCACACAAAGACATTTTAGACAATTGGGTTCTTGCAGGTTTGTGTTAAAGGTTTGGTAAGGCCTTTTGTAACCCTTTGAGGGAATTTGAAGACACTGATTGCAAGTCAGGTCTTCCTGTCTAGCATCATCAGTGCCTGGCCTCACAACTGCTCTTTTGGCTGAATGGGCACAAATTCCCACAGACACACTCCACTCCGGAATGTCTTCCCAGAATTGTGGAGACTGCTATAGCCACAAGGTTAGGGGGACTGGGGCGGAGGGGAGTCAACTCCATTATAATAATGCTCATGGCTTTGGAATGGGATGTTCAACAAGCTTATACAGGAATGATGGTCAATTGTTCACAGACTTTTGGCCATATAGTGCACACACACACATATATATAAATAAAAGCTAGAAGCAGATAAGCAATAAGTAAATGTAAGCATATGTACACACTGCCTACCTGGATCACGCATCATATCCACCCAGGAAACATTCACATTCAGCCGCTCTGCATATTCTGCAAACATATGCCATTCATTTTTGAAGTATAACCACCCATAGAACCTCGGGTCACAGCTGTCAGAAAAATTTAATAACAAATCAGAAACAGCATGGCAGACTCTTCATGGCTGTAGTTCTTCTGTTCTCTGCTACTACTGTCTGGTAGCTTCTTTGTAACAACTTTTTAAAATTTGAACAAATTCAATGAAAATATGAAAAGAAGGGGATGAAAACATTAATCTGAGAGGTTATGGATACAGAATAGATACATTATCTTGTTATGAAAGAACTGCTTCTCAACATATTAGTTTACTGTGAAGATTCCTCGATACCAACCATTAAACACTGCATTTTAAACCTTTGGATTACTAGAAACAAGGTGCAAGTTGCAGTTCTCAGCACAGACATTATAAACAAGCCAATATTCAAAATACCCTCACTGGTAAAAATAAATTATCTCAACTTGCTCAGATAAAACTCTGGAAAAATATCTATGAAATGTTCATTGTTGCTTAGTGATATTCTAAAAACATAAAACAGCCCTGGAGACAGAATCTAAATGCTTTCTGTAGAATCAAACCATCCTCTTCCCCTTCGACCAAGTCATTCAAAATACTCACAAGGCTATCATCCACTCTCCATGCAGCACCTGTTGCCAGTTCATGTCGTTTACATCACGCACATAGTTCACCTGCCATGGAGGCCACAGAGTGATATGAGTAAGCAGGGAGCAGCCCAGAAGTAGTGAGAGGAACCCGCCACATATGCAAAGCAAAGCCATATGTGGTCTGACTATATAGGCACGCCATATGTACATCTGTTTCAAGCATGGATTTCCCTAACCACAGACCCTAACCTCGTTCACAAGCTTATGACAGATTAGAACCACACCCTATTCATATATACAGTGAAGGGGTGGGGCTTGTGACACCACATCATTTGCCCCTCCCCTTTCCAGTGAAGTTATTTTGCACTTTATTGTTAGGCTAAATGACTCTAAACTGGGCTGGTATAAGTAATTATGAATGAGTGTGCTCTACTGTGAAATGGCCGATTGGTTTCCTCCTTGAAGAACCAAAGTGCTGAGACTGAAAAGTGAATAAGACGGTTATAAAACAAAGGGATATATTTAGCAAGTAGTGGGTCAAAGCTTACACAAGCTTTATTGATTTATGATTGGATAACCAACTAAACATTTCAAATTATAGTTAAATTTGTATAGTATAATTAAATTAGAATAGTATCATTTGTGGGATAGCAAAGACCTAAAATTGCTTGTTCATTAGTTATAAATGTACTGTAGCACCACTCAGTCCACACCTGAGAGTCACATGCTCCTCAGGTGGCATGACTACCTGTAAAAGCCGCTCCATAGTAACCCGGTGGGGGGGACGTGTAGGCACAGCACTTAAAGAGCACAGATGTGTCTCCCAACTGCTACAGTCCATTGGCCCTGATGTGAGTTGTTGGTGAGTCCAAGACGCAGTCCCTGGCTTTAGGTCAGCTCACAGTGCTGAGAGAAAGAGTAGCTGAACCCCAAATGAGTGGAGTGAAGGGGGAGCAGGGAGACGTGTATGAACAGAAAAATGTTTGAAGCAGCTGTGAGCACAAGCTGGCACTAATGATCTGAGTGGTGTAATGGAAGGGGCTGCTGAAGAAGCCAACAGTCCTTTTTAGGCCCACATACCACCAGTCTTATGTAAAGTGACTAATTTAATTCCTTGCTTCTCAGAGCAGAAATGATAAAAATGTGATTCCTTTCCCACCTCATCATGAATTCACCTCTCACTCCTATGCAAGCCTTACTAGAAACCCATTTTCAGACAGGAATGCCATTTGCCTAGTTATATAAATTTGTCCATACTTTATCCATCCATCTATCCATCCATACTTTTCTGCCACACCGAATGCATTCATGTCCTCCCTCTCCACATCCATAAATCTCATCTTTGGTCTTCCTCTTTTTTTCTTACCTGGTGGTTCCATCATAAACATTCTTTTTCCAATGTACTGCACCCTTCATCTCTTTACCATACCATACACTATTACTATATTTCTATATACTATACTACACCATACTTTACTTCAGAGAGCTGGCTGAATTGTGGCTATCAAATGAAAATACCATTAACAGACATTTGGACATAAACCCAGCATATGCAGGCTTAAAAAGAAGAACACCTAAATAATAAAAAAACTTTATGACCAACACCCTCCGAGCCCCACCTTATTGATCCACCCCCTCATTTGCTATATATCGCCTTTGGCTCCTGTCTTACTAAGTATTTTCCTCTGTTGATGACACCTGGTAGGTTGTCAAAAGCTTAGGAATAAAAAGCTATTTTAAGATAATGTGATTCACTTTCTCCCTTTGTGGATTACTAGTTATTATACTACACTATACTGTACTTCTTCTTTCTGCTGTTTCCATTAGGGGCTGCCACAGCGGATCATCTTTTTCCATATCTTCTCGTCCTCTGCATCTTGTTCTGTTACACCTACCACCTTCATGTCCTCTCTCGCCACATCCATAAACATTCTATACTATACTATACTATACTATACTATACTATACTATACTGTACTGTACTGTACTGTACTGTACTGTACTATACTATACCATACCAGATCATACTGAAGCAGCATGGCCGATATTATACCGTGTCTTTTTTTAGCCAATCTAGGTACACAAGCGTGAGCTCAGTGGCACAAGACGTTGTCGTCATTTCCTGTTGTATATTTCCGGTTTCCCAAAATCAAGCAAACTTACGGCGGTAAGTTTCTTTTCCTCGTCTCCCTTTCCATTGTTATTTTCTGGAGTGTTGTTTTCTGGGCGGAACCGATTAAATGACAGACGACCTTTCATCGTCGGTACCTGTTACCGGAGAGATATTTACCGTTTCTTTTTCGTCCAGTCCTACGAGCAAGTCTCCAGGTATCTTCGCGTCACAAGCCAGAGGAAAGAAGCGTCCTGCAAGTCCGGGACACAGCGGCGGTCCGGTCCCAGGCGGTGTTGTCGTCTGCCTCGGCAGCAGCGCAAAGAAGAAGAAGAAGCTGGTCATTCCCGGCGGCCTGAATGTCCCCTCTGCACCGCCGCCAGTACCGGTGCAGCAGCAGGTGATGATCTCCGAGTTCGCGCTGTATCAGTAAAGCGACAGAATAAACACAGGGATAGAAACATTACGGTGTATATTGGGAGGGCGATGACACATAATACAGTAATTGACTTGTCAGACAAGAATGGTATGATAATGACATATGGTTTGTGTCTGACCTTCTTAGTAATGTTTTATACTCTTTACCATGCATGTATAGACCAGCATAATATTGTAGGTAAACTTGCAGATTGCTTCCATTCTATTCCATTGCAATTCACAGTAATTTTTGTACTTAAAAATCACACATCTAATATTCTCAGATTGAGGAAAAGGTTGCAACTCTTTCAATAAACGAGATCCCATTTTTAGACTGCAAATGTAACAACTTTCACATCGGGAATCCCGTTTTCGCATTTGTTAACTTCATCTTTTATGCCCTCGTTAGATGGAGTTCCACTATGGGGTACATAAACTGGAATACAGCCAGGTTTGCACCATAATTTTTTTCTGTTCCAAATAAGGGTAAAGAATAAGATGTCCACTTTAAAATAAAATAGATTTTATCCAACTGATCAATCACAAGTATAATATGAATGTCCCAATGTGTAGTTTTTGTATAAAAGAAGGTAAATCTTTCCCAAACCTTTTTTTATGTCTGCACCTGTTTTAAAATATTTTGGAAAGAGATATTTTGCATTTGTAAGAGTATAAACTCGTTTTGATTTCTGTTTATACAAGAAGACATGCTTTTTGGGGGTTCTCCTCTATTTTTGCCCTTGTAGACTGGATAATCCCTCATTTTTGGACCATAGTTTGTGCAGGAAATTACACCCTTAAGGTAAAGAGTAAACCAATAGGTGTCTGTAGCAAAAATGATCAGAAGGACTTGAGGAGTCTTGCATGCCACATCAATCGAACCCGAGATACTCCAACTAATAGAATATGAAGGGCCAAATGCACTCATTTTTGCAAAACTTTGAAAAAAGGGGGATTAGTAATATAGACACGTGGATTGTCATTGTGTTGAGGTTGCTGATCATTAATTTGAGGTATATTTCTAAGCACCACTCCCAAATGGTTAAAAATAACAAACTTCAAACATAATCATGAGTATCTTTATAGGTCAGTGGTTATAAATATAACACTACAGTATTTGTGATCCTGTCTATGCACTTCTATCAGAGGGTGAAAAATGACACATTTCTATTACAATTGAGAATATTTAGAGTTTAAATGTTTAATTTGAAGCACACATTTTAACTTTTCAAATATCTGACTATGTACTTCTACCTCATTAAGTGAATCATTACATTTCTTAAGAACATCCTAAATTAGGATGGCTTAGACTAATTCAGACTTTTTTGTTTTTAATTTCTAGAATGACCAAAAATCTAGCCAAATCTGTGTATATGTAGCTCTGCTTCAATTTATGAATCTGAAAATAGAGTGATAAAAAATATAGTAAATGTGCTTTTCTTACTTGGTAAATATTATATAAGTAAGAGAAAATTTTAGACCATTATACCTTCTATTGCACTTTTCTTAATGGACATTAAAATGTTTGAAGTAGCAGGAAGAAAAATTAGTAAAACAGGCAATACAAATGAGAAAGGCCCGTGGCCTGACACCCCTTTCAGGGTTGGTTCCAGATGCAGCCACCACAAGCTCCGGCCCTGAGCGTGAATCCGACTAAATATGGGTGTAAGAACTGGATTGGGGCAGCCACCCGTTTAATGCGGTTTCCCGGCTGCAAAAGTCTTTGAGGCATTTTCAAACAGTTGTTTACACAACAGAGTCCAAACAGAACTGCCTGCCTAAGCAAAGGCAGTGAGCTTTATAGCACAGAGGGCGGAAATGATGTCGTCCTCTGGGCCGGAACTGGAAGTGACATCATCCTTGGGGCCGGAACCGGAAGTGACCTCATTCTTGGGGCCGGAACCGGAGGTGATGTGTCCTTCCTGGAAATGGCGGCTCCTGGTGGGATTTCCCGGGTAAGACCTGCAGAGAACTCAGAAAGAGCGTCAGCGTACCCCGCCCCCCCCCGGGCAGATGTATAAACAGTATTGTCTAAGCCCTTCAGCTGCTTCCCATGCACACGTGTGTGACAGGGTTTTAGAATATCATGGTACTGTTAAGCTGTGTTTCATGTCGTTCTTTCCATAGTCACCCCTGCCATGAGGTGCACTGCTCTGCCAGACACTTAACTATCTTTAAAATGTAGCAGTGGTTTCAATGGCTGCTGTATACAATATGATGAATAGTGCATTTTTATTTGATTATGACTTTTCTGTAGCTCAAAGATTCAAATCAAAACAATTGAAAAGCACAATAAAATATCTAGCGTGATAACTGGACTAACGAGTAAATCATGGATGACGGGGCACAGTCCTTGAAGAACAGTGAGATGAGCTGCCTAGTTGGGTGGGCAGATTCTAGTTTACATTCAGAGAAATGAATTAAGGCAATAGTACAGACATATTTTCACTTTATAATGGGGTTGGGTGGCAAAGGGCATAACGCAACTCCAAACTATTGGTCATCCAAAAGGGAATGTGCAATAATAGCTTAACACCACAGCCAAATCCATATTTCAACAAAGAAGGCGGCTAAGGCTTACTTTAGTGAAGAATGACTCACTGTTTCTAGTGATGCTCCTCTGATCGATCTTCCGATCTACAGAAGACTCAATTAGTGACTGGCAGCTTGGCCAATCACAAAATAATTTTTTCCGCTCCTGCTCTTCTAATCTTTATGGTAATTTAGTTGTAGGGCTCCTTTGTTTTTTTTATCCAGAGACAGAGAAAATTGTAATATTATCTCTTTATTATAAAAAAAAAAAACATCCTGGAGAGAAACTGTAGGGCGACGAGATGTGATCTTATAAGATCACGAAAGACACTTAAAAGACCCGCAAGACTAAAAAGATTGGCCACAGAGCGTCTCGCGGGGACCTTAAACATGAGACTTTGTGCCAAGAGATTGACCCAGGACAGTCACACGATGACGTAGAACATGAGATTCTTGCAAGACACGCCCTACTTACAACCAAATAACAGCACGGGGAGGAACAGACTCAGTCGTGTGAGTGTAAGGATTTGAGCACACACAGATCCAGGGCTCTCAGCGCATATAAAGCATATAAGGACAATACGTTATAAATGAAACGTAGACGACTAAGTGAAGAAGAAAGCAGCACGGTGAAAAGAGACTCAAAAGCGTTGGAGAGACAAAAAAGAAAAAGAATAATCTAGGTGCAAATTCTGAGAATAAGGAAAGTAATTATCAGCCCGGAACAAGTGGAACTGAAAATAAGCATGTCCAATCCGGACATAGGTGCTATACACAGGCAGAGCAGGTTACAGATTATGAAAGCAGTGGAATTTGAAAGGCTCAAAAAAAAAAAAAAGTTGGCACGATGCTCATGTGGAGAAAGTTAAAGAATATGAAAGTAGTAAAATTAGAAAGTATAAAAAAAGAAAATAAAGATCAGTAGTGCAAACAAATGGAAATTATTACTCAAAAAAAGGGAAAGTAATCACCACGGACCAGGTGTCATTGAAACAAAAGCAGGATAAAGCGAGGTCAGAAATAAAAGACAGAGTAGAAAACAAAGTAAAACGTCATAAAGAGGTTAAAAAACAAGGGGGCCAAACACGTGCAGAGCAGGTTAGAGAAAATGAAAACTGGAATTCAAAAGACTTGTAGAAACACATGCAGAGCAAGATACAGAATATGAAAGCAGAAAAAAGCGACAGTGTCAAAACAAAGAAAGTAAAGATCACATTAGCGCAAAGAAAGAGAAATTATTACTCGGAGAAATAACAAAAAGGCGAATAGAGATCGAATATATGGACATAGGTGATATGTCAGAAGTATGTAAATATTGTAAGGCTTTGAAGTTGAAGTCAAGAGAATTTCTAAAATGTGGTTTACCTCACATACATTTATTGGTTACTTTGCAAAAAAAATTAGTAACTGCTGATGACGTTGATCGTTTTGTCTGTGCTGAAATTCCAAACACAGAAACCTATCCTGAATTATGGTACAACGTTATTAAACACGTCTCACTGACCTCATTGAAAAGATTCAGCACATTGGGACTCGAAAGATTCCAAATATTGTTTTTACTTAAGTTCTGAAATAAAAGTGAAACTAATGAAATAGTAACAGTTGAAAGAAAAAAAAAAAATCTTAAAAGTGTGTATCCGGAAAAACAAAACGGGGATTGGCAAATAAAGCCCCCTAGTCTTTTACATTAAAGAGAGTACAGTAATAAACTGAGAAAAAGAAATGTGTTCTGTGCAGTTAGACAAATGACAGAAAAGCTACTAAAAATATACATGCACTCATAGATTTTAATCATTGTACTTAATTGCACAGTACCATTTTTTGTTCTTAAAATATAAATTTAAAATATTTATACAGGTGTTTTTTAGTGTGCCAGATAAACATTCGTAGTTCTTGAGGTGTTATTGTAAATATGAATTACCATTTAATTATGGAGTACAGTACTCGTTTCTTGCCACACTTATGCTATATGAAACACAGCAAACAAAATAGTAAACACAGTACAAATCTTTAAAAAGGCTGCAAATGTAACAATTTTCATAAGTTGTTTATCAGGAAGATACAAAACTAACAAGTTTATAAGTAAAAGATGTATTTTGCTGTTAAGCTAACAAGTCTATTATTTACTAAGCAGCAATTTCAAATTCTTCTTTATCTTTTCTTTTTCCAATTGTGTCCATTTTAGTTTTAAGGGCAAAATAAAAACGACTGAATTCATTAAAGTAGCTTTTCTTGCTGGTTGTTTAACTGCACAGGACCACTCATCCGATTCCTTTCTCTCAGTTTATTACTCTACTTTCTTTAACGTAAAAGCTAATATGTCAATCACCTCTCACTCTGCTATACAGAAGAGACTGTACTGTTAAAAGAAGCCTTGACTTTTCTTTTTTTATTTTTTTTTAAAGCTGCAGGAAGTTTGCAGCAAAAAAAAAGATGGTGCTGGCTCAGGTACCGTAATACCTTGTGTAAAGGATCACTGAAACTAAAATTACCATAAAGCTTAGAAAAGCAAGGGCTGAAACGATCAGCTTTTGTGATTGGCCAATTTACTGATCACTGGTTGAGTCACTTTTACTGAAAATCAGCTGTTTTTTTATTGGCTGCCAATTGATCAGAGCATCCCTACTCAGTACAGTGCAAAGGAGCCTTATTGTTAGTGTCAGAAAGTTCAGCATTCAACAGGAATACGGTCAGAAGGAGCACTCTCGTGTGTAGGTCTGTGTTGGCTGTCTGTCTTTCATGGCCCCCTTAATATTACTGACTGACTTTGAGTGCCAATGATTGCAGCTATTTGTGCAGAAACATAAACTATGTGGTTACATTGGATGGTAATGTTGGTTTAGGTTAAGTTTATATTGTAGTTAATTGAATGTTAGATGCTGATTTACCAGTAGAGGACTAGAGAGAGAGACTGAATAAAGTTTTGGAAATGGTTGCAAGTGTTTCTTGTCTAAAACCTATCACTTGAGTCCTTCTGATGTACAGTAACACCAAACAGGAACATAGTATGATATGTTGTGTTTATATGACAACAGATGTTTTGAAAACACAGCATTATAGAAAACAAAATTTATCATTATTATGATAACATTAACGGCGCACTGCACGTTATACACTTGACTTGAGCATTCCTAGTTTTTATACCCTTTCTCTGTATGTTTAGTATTCGTTTCTTCAGAGGTTAATGCGCTTGCTGCTTCCTAAGCAGCTCTACTTTTCTCCACCCTAGCGGCCCACTTCTTCTCTTCTTTCATCGACATCTTTTCATGTTAAAACTGATTAAGTCAGTGTTTGTGTTGCAATTACTTAGTATGTTTTCTTTAATTTTTCACTTAAGCTGACTCTTAAGTCTTCAATCTGCCTCAAGAATGATTTAAGCTATGAAGAGGTAGGGGAAGTGAGGGCGAAGGTGGTAAGAAATGAGAACGGCGTCCATACACCTGCGCTGCATGGCTGGCTGCTGCTGAGAGTTGATTCTACAATAAAATAAAATAAAATAAAAAGAGGGATAACCTTGGAGGTCAGTCATCACCCCGAAAACGGATAGTAGACGTCACGTAATATATATGTACAGTAATACTCGCAGTAATCCCTATTCAAATAGACTTGAGGCTGTAATTGCTGCCAAAGGTGCATCGACAAAGTATTGAGCAAAGGCTGTGAATACTTATGTACATGTGCTTTCTCAATTTTTTTATTTTTAATAAATTTGCAAACACCTCAAGTAAACTTTTTTCATGTTGTCATTATGGGGTGTTGTGTGTAGAGTTCTGAGGAAAAAATGAATTTAATCCTTTTTGGAATAAGGCTGTAACATTACAAAATGTGGAAAAAGTGATGCGCTGTGAATACTTTCCGGATGCACTGTAGATAAAGACTGCATATGTATAACATGTTTTATTGACATATGTTGAATTTTGAGGGGGCCCAATGCCCCCCAAATCCCCTCTGCACCATATATGGGCAACATGGTTAACAATATGAGGCTTAGTGTTTAACACACTGTAAAAACTATAAATAAAGAGCTTGTAGTTTTTATAGGCAGAATTGTCAGTTTAACCTCCCAATTCCCCAGCATGTTAAAAAAAGCAACAAGATATTTTACGAATAAGCAATCACTTTTTACTCTGTGATGATGCTTTTGCACCCGTTGACCATATTCTTTTGTAATACTGTATTTCACTGATATACAGTACACTTAAACACAATTCTTAAGCTTTTAGATTTTCTTTCAATATAACGGTTTTTGTAAGGCTTTGAAGAGCCACAGTATCTATAGGTATTTTATTCAGGACACTTCTTGATGGTTAGTATGATTTAGTTAGATGGAATTTCCCATCACCTTCACCAGTGTCAGAAATATCAGTTTATAGTTTACTGTATCTGTTTATAGTATAGGCAAAAAAAGATTTTCAAATTTCGAAATAAGTAATACTAATATTTATTTTCCTGATTTCCCTCCCATGCAGCCCTTAATGATAAAAACATCCAGAGAAGCTTGCTCTAAAGCTGGCTATATTGTGCCTCACTGTATTGTATATTCTGGTTAAGAAATAAGCTTTCAAAATTTGAACAAGTAAGTTATCTAAAACTAAACACAAAATAATGTTGAGTGTTGGCAGTAAATGATTTGAGAGCAGTAAGCCTAAGGGAACTTTCAGAACTCTGCTTGCATTTTTGGAGAATTTAGATAATAGGATTAACAAGCTTTATTGGGATAAATGTCTTGTGTGTATTAAAATTGTTCTATTATTTCAAATTAAGTATGTGGAGAAGCAAGATGCACACTCATGATTGTTAGACTGCAGCCAGACTGCTAGAGAAAACGATCTAATAAACTAAGAAACTGGTTGGAATAAAAACCTGCTGCCATTAAGTCTGTGTTACTGCCTACTGCAGTCTATAATTTGAAAAGAACAGCAATAATGAAGTACTTATTGAAAATGTTTTTTTTTTTCTTTAGTTTGAAATTAACGTGTATTTATTTGGACTTGATCATTCTGTGTAACATAATATTCTCAAATCTGCTTTATCCAGTTAAGGGTTGTAGAGGTTCCTACTCAGCATTTCATATTTTTTAAGCTTTGTGTTTATCTTCATGGTCTCTGTTACCAACACTCTGAAGGCCTTTAACATATTTATTTATTTGCCTCAATATGGTAGGGAGAGGGA
Organism: Polypterus senegalus; assembly: GCF_016835505.1. Lineage (NCBI taxonomy): Eukaryota > Metazoa > Chordata > Cladistia > Polypteriformes > Polypteridae > Polypterus > Polypterus senegalus. The sequence goes on from NC_053168.1 coordinate 112,623,426, forward strand.
GCTGGAGCCCACTCTGGGTGCACTGGTCACCATTCCAGAAAGCAGTCCTGGGTGAGGTTCGGGTGCATTGTCAGGTACACACACACACACAGAAACACTTCTTTAGAGCTTAACTTAAAACACATGTTATTGGGATGTTTGCTTAAAGCCAAAATACTTGGAGAAGAAAAAAATCCATGTAATCACGGAGAGAATGTGCCTAGACACATAGTTACCAAGCCAGAATTAAAATCCAAGACACTGGAGTGGGACAGAGTGGAGCCCTCTCTGAAGATCTTTTAAACATAAAATTGTTATAATGTTTATAATTGCATTGACAACAGCTTAATATGTGTGTGTGAATCATGAAAATATGTTAAAATCTATACTAATAAAAGGCAAAGCCCTCACTCACTCACTCACTGACTCACTCACTCACTCACTCATCACTAATTCTCCAACTTCCCGTGTGGGTGGAAGGCTGAAATTTGGCAGGTTCATTCCTTACAGCTTCCTTACAAAAGTTGGACAGGTTTTATATCGAAATTCTACGCGTAATGGTCATAACTGGAAGCAGTTTTTCTCCATTTACTGTAATGGAGATGAGCTTCAACGCCGTGGGAGCGGAGTTTCGTGTGACATCATCACGCCTCCCACGTAATCACGCAGTACATAGAAAACCAGGAAGACCTCAAAAAAGCGCTCAAGAAAACATGCATTATATAATTGAGAAGGCAGCGAAACAATAAGAAGCGAGTGAGTGACATATACAACCATATTCATGAGTTCTGCTACTTCGGAAACAAAGCACGATGTAAACCTACACTTTAAATTAAGTTCATAGACAGGCTGCCGCTGGCGTTTGTAATTTAGTGCCTGCCCATATAAGGCCGTCCGTCAGCGGCAATCCAATAGCAAACTGCCAAAATAAATATTCACGGGTGAAGGACTGTGCTTATGGAGAAGAAGATGAGATGGTCAGGGTGGTGTTTGACACAAACTCAGCGAAACTGCGAGAGAAAGTTTTAAGTGCCAGGACTAAGGTAACATTAAATAAAGCTATGGACATAGCACGAGATGGCACCAGCACAGCTGGGAACCTTCGATGCAAGTACACCGAGTGGCTCACGTGAACTGACGCAGTGCACAGATAAAAAGCAACAGTTCCAAAGAGCGCTGAATAAAAACCGAATTACACAGTTGAAAAGGCAGCAAAAAATATGAAGCGTCTGATAAGCATATTCATAAATGCAGCTACTGTGGAAACAAAGCACACGGTGGAAAAAGTCAATGTCCCGCTAAAGGAAGACAGTGTAAAAAAAACCCGTGCATGCAGTGTGTCAGGTCTCAGATAAAGAAGAAGACGAGCTGTTTATTGATGCAGTAAGAAACGAATCGATGAATGAAACCTGTCATCTTTACAACGATTGACAAACACGGAATGTAACTTGAACACAACACATCCTACAAATACGAACCTGATTGAAAGAAATAATGATAATCAAATCCTTGATGACAGCAACACTCAGTAACACTCACAAAACAAATACTGTATATTGACAGTCATGTTACGTTATTTTTAAAATGTTCCCTTTTCTTTTTCTATCTTTTTAACACACTACTTCTCCGCTGCGATACGCGGGTATATATATATGTATATATATATCCCGCTCTACATACTCGAATAATGGATACTTTATTCGCCATCAATGATTGTTTTGGTAAAGCCATACTCAGTGTATTCATTAGATGAACGGTAAAAAAGTAAGAGCGAGGGGAGGATGACTCATTGAGGCATGCAGGCTGTAGTGCGTGTCAACTCTATCTGAATTGCGCGATCACATTTGAAAAATATATCTTTTCAAGTTCTATTTAGTCCATATGTGTCAAACTCAAGGGCGGGCCACATCCGCCCGGCGTAATTATATCCGCCCGAGATCATTTTATATACTGTATTATTGTTATTAAAGCCCGGGTATATGAAGCGCTGGTAACACAATAAACTACAGATCCCATAATGCAGCGCTTCAGCTGCCTTGCCGAACACTTACCGCGTTAATCAAATCTACCTTATGATGCTGCAAGTTATTGCGCACTGAGTTTGCACGGCGCTTTGGTGACTTTGAAGAACAAAAAAAGTCCGTCTACATGCGGCTCGAACCTTGTGCATGTTTGGTAGCACATATCTGTGTGAGAAGCTCTTCTCAGTGATAAAGACTAACAAAACAGCACACAGGAGTCGCCTCACTGATGAGCACCTGCAATCCATCCTGAGAATCTACACAACACAGAACCTCACACCAAACAGAAACGAACTTGTGGCCAAAAAAAGATGCCAGGCGTCCAGCTCTAAAATGACATATGAGCAAAGACAACTGAATGATTTGATTTGTTATTGCACATAAGAGCGGGAGTCAACCGTTTTAACAAACAGCGTATTGCACTGATACGAAATAGCTGTGTGTGTATATATGTAGATATGTATGTATATGTATATGTATATATATGTTTATATATATGTGTGTGTATGTATGTATATGTGTGTATATATGTAGATATACAGTCATGTGAAAACATTAGGACACCCTTTGAAAGCATGTGGTTTTTTGTAACATTTTTAATAAATGGTTATTTCATCTCCGTTTCAACAATACAGAGAGATTAAAGTAATCCAACTAAACAAAGAAAACTGAGGAAAAGTCTTTTCAAGATCTTCTGTAAATGTCATTCTACAAAAATGCCTATTCTAACTGAGGAAAAGATAGGACACCCTTGCCCCTAATAGCGAGTGTTACCTCCTTTGGCTGAAATAACTGCAGTGAGACGGTTCTTGTAGCCATCTACCAGTCTTCGACATCGGTCTGAGGAAATTTTACCCCACTCCTCAATGCAGAACTTTTTCAGCTGTGAGATGTTTGAGGGGTTTCTTGCACGTACAGCCCTTTTCAAGTCACCCCACAGCATCTCAATGGGATTCAAATCTGGACTTTGACTTGGCCATTCCAGGACTCTCCATTTCTTCTTTTTCAGCCAATCTTTGGTTGATTTACTAGTATGTTTTGGGTCATTGTCATGTTGCATGGTCCAGTTCCGCTTCAGCTTTAATTTTCTAACTGATGGTCTCACATGTTCTTCAAGCACCTTCTGATACACAGTAGAATTCATCGTGGATTCTATGATGGTGAGCTGACCAGGTCCTGCTGCAGCAAAGCAGCCCCAAACCATGACACTTCCACCTCCATGCTTCACAGTTGGTATGAGGTTCTTTTCTTGGAATGCTGTGTTTGGTTTACGCCAAACATGTCCTCTGCTGTTGTGTCCAAATAATTCAATTTTGGACTCATCTGTCCAAAGAACATTATTCCAGAAGTCCTGGTCTTTGTCAACTTTATCTCTGGCAAATGTCAGTCTGGCCTCGATGTTTCTCTTGGAAAGCAAAGGTTTCCTCCTTGCACACCTCCCATGCAAGTTAAACTTGTACAGTCTCTTTCTGATTGTAGAGGCATGTACTTCTACATCAACAGTAGCCAGAGCCTGCTGTAGTTCTCGAGATGACACTTTAGGGTTTTGGAGACCTCTTTTAGCATCTTGCGGTCTGCTCTTGGGGTGAACTTGCTGGGGCGACCAGTCCTGGGCATGTTGGCAGTTGTTTTGAAAGCCCTCCACTTGTAGACTATCTTCCGGACAGTGGAATGGCTGATTTCAAAATCTTTTGAGATCTTTTAAATCCCTTCCCAGACTCATAGGCTGCTACAATCTTTTTTCTGAAGTCCTCTGACAGCTCTTTTGTTCTCACCATGGTGCTCACTCTCACTTCAACAGTCAGGAGCACACCAAACTAAATGTCTGAGGTTTAAATAGGGCAAGCCTCATTCAACATGCAGAGTAACGATCTACTAATTATGTGCACCTGGTGTGATATACCTGTGTGAGATCTGAGCCAATTTAAGAGGGAATACATGTGAGGGTGTCCTATCTTTTCCTCAGTTAGAATAGGCATTTTGTAGAATGACATTTACAGAAGATCTTGAAAAGACTTTTCTTCAGTTTTCTTTGTTTAGTTGGATTACTTTAATCTCTCTGTATTGTTGAAACGGAGATGAAATAACCATTTATTAAAAATGTTACAAAAAACCACATGCTTTCAAAGGGTGTCCTAATGTTTTCACATGACTGTATATGTATGTATATATGTGTATATGTATAGATATGTGTATATATATATATATATATATATATATGTTTATGTGTGTGTGTAAATAAATATATATATATATATATATAACAACAACACTCATCACTCACAACAGTGACAAAACAATTACATTGACAATCAGGTTACGTTATTTTCAAAATGTTTCCTTTTCTTTTCATTGCTTTTTTAACACACTACTTCTCCGCTGCGAAGCGCGGGTATTTTGCTAGTATATACTGTATATATATTACACATTTTCCAATGAACTTCAACCTAAAGTGATTTTCACAAACAAGTGATGATAATAATACTTTATATTTGAAAAGTGTGAGTGCTGCCAACATAATTAGTTTATATTATGTCATGTGTTGTGAAAGTTTTAGGGGAAACCAGTTGTCTCCTGTCATATTCATACTAGTTCATTGTGTTGATCTTAACTTCCAGTCTGTGTTTTCAGAAAAAAATTAGTTTCCATTAGATTTGCTAAAGCATCTGCACTACAAGTAGTTAATTTTTTTTTATTTTCTTTGTGAATATAAATAAAGTAAGCACATTTAGTGTGCATCACATACTTTAAAAATAATGTGATTGCAAAAATAGTATTTCTGACCAGCCTTGTTGTTGTCTTCTTCTATTATAAAGGAAGTTAAGAGGTGAGTGTAACATCACAATTTGGCTAATTTGGGCATCACTATTTTGTATGAATTGTTCCACTGAGCTGTGTCTCCTCCAAACATCTTTAAGCAAAATTTCCCACTAGAAAACTGTTTACCTTCTGTCTCAAGTGAATGCATGATGATTTATTAACTTTATTTCTTTTTTTTTTAGCTTTAAATTATTCAGAGTTTTGTCAGAATTAATGAGTTAGTTTGACTTACCTGTAATAAGTACAGTTTAGGCTGAATATTATAAAATGATGTCCTCTCTATTAGTGAGCAGTGGAGGTCAGTGCCACATTTGGTTGACTAGGTAGCAGACCAGGAATTAGGCTGCAGACCACATGTTTTATGTTCATTTTATTCAAAGTGTTTTAGCTTATGCTGTCTGTGGTTAGTCTTTTAAAGATGGACAATATTTGTACTGTGTGTTACAAGCACTTTGGAGTGGTCTTTACTATACTGACAAAAGTGTGTCTGATACAGTTCATAATTATGTCATTAGGAATATTTTCAGGTTGCTACAACTTATTAAATTTATTTTAAAAATAAATTACAAAAAAACAAAACAGTGGGTTGCCTGTGGATTTGAAGGCATTTATGTGGAAATCAAATTGATTGTTTTTTTTGTCCTTTTTTTCCCTTAATCAACAATTGCATCCGTAGGTCAGTCTAAAAAAAGGAATGCATGAAACACACATTCCACGAACATTTGGCCAAGTGAACACTGTGAGGGTATTTTGTATGGTATAAGAAAACAGGCTGTAAAATTTAAGGTCTTTGAATTATCGTAACAATTACGCTAATACAGATAGAGAACATTCAAAAATGAAAACTTAAAAATGTGTTTATTTTATAATCTAAAAAAAAAAAGACTTGATGCAAAATGGGTTTATACTTTTAAAAAAAGTAACATCAGTGAGACTAAAAAGTTCCCTTTCACTTGTTAAATTGTGCATATCATCATGCTGATAGCAGTGTATGACAGCTGCCCTTGAATTTGCTTTCTCGCAGTTGTCTAAACTTGGAAGAATTTTCTGATGTTTACTGGTTTCTCTGTTTTCCTCTAGCAATTAAATATCTTAAGATTTTGGTTTCCAGTTGTTTATAGAATACTTGTATTGCTTTATTTTCAGATGGTAGAAAAATCACTTGGGTTAAACAATACCTAAAGCAAGTGGTCATTGTTATGCGAGCTGTAAAGTATTAGTGATATCTGATGACGTAATCAATGATAGCGAATAACTGCTGAATTTTCTCAAAGATGTTCTACCATCTTCTTCCATTGCTTTCTTTTCTTTGTACAGGTTCTGGCTCCTGAATCATCTGCTGAGAACAAAACCTTGGTTGTGGACACTAGCGTAACACTGCCAGAGGCATCTGTAAAACCTGTGCCTTTCAAAGACCCAAGCTTTGTGGTAGGTATTATAATCGAGGCATATATGTCTATTTAGCTGACTGATGTTTCAGATTGTGTATGGTACAGCAAGCAACTTTTTTTTTCTAGTCTGTTTTGTAAAGTTGTGCCGAATGTTGCAGTAGTAGTAGTAGTAGTAGTTCTGTTGCATGTACGTAATAGTATAATGGAATGCTTTCATGTCAAACCACCATGCAATATGTCACCACTCTAGTGAAATGATAAATAAAGTGTATGAACTAGGGGGCTTTGTCCCCTGCTTTCTTCGCTCACCAACCCAAAGCCTGCGCCACACGCCAGCCTCTTCGCATCTCTGCCACTCGCGTATGCGGATTTCACTTTCACCAAACAACAAATCTTTTACTTCTCACAGATACACCTCTTCATTGGGAAGAAACACTACATTTCCCTGATGGCAACACGAATTAGACGATCTACAAATCTCTGACTTAAAGTTTAAATCCGAACAATATATTTGATGTCTTTTCTCTGTTCCGTTATTTCATAGAGTAATAATTTTCGTTTGTTTGCACTAATGCGATCTTTACTATCATTTTTCTGAGACTTTCAAATTTTCGTACTTTCATAATCTCTAACCTGCTCTGCATGTGTATCATGCCAACATTTTTGAATTCTTTACAACGTTCTTTGTCATCTACTTTTTGTCTTTTATTTCCTACCCTGGGCATGGTTAAATCTCTTGGGACAAAGTCTCGTCTCGCAGGACTTGAAAGTATCTCTCTAAAAAAGTCATGTCTCATCCCAGGCTAAAAATCTTGTCTCATCCCAGGATTTTTTTTTTTTTAATATAGAGATATCATTTACAGTATTTGACAAGTAAGTCAGAGAATTCTATATACAGTTTGTCTGCCTTCCAGTCTTTTCTCACATTGCCTAAAATATTAATATAATATAAAAATGTTGATATAGTATTTCAAAGCATTCTCTATGGATGTTTACATTTCAGCTGGCCTAGTTCTGCAGCTCTTATAGTGCCCTGTATTCTCAGGGCAAATGCTATAAATACTGTATATAAGGTTTTTTTTTTCCTTTCTGTAATTCATAACCAAAAATTCCAGGATAATTTCTTTTAAGACAACTCTAAGGCCGGGTTTATACTTCACGCGACGTGACGCATGCTCCAGCAGATGCTCCTGTTACGCAAGCGTTTTACTGTTTATACTTGTGTGCGTATTTTATGTAAATCTGGAGGAATCCCTTAGGTGGCAGTGTGAGATATTATCACGGTGAGAACAGTATTGTATATATACAAATACATTGATTTTATGAATATATAAAGTCATCGCTGGAATATATAAAGTCAAAACCTGAATATATAAAGTCAGCGTCGGAATATATAAAGTCAGCACTGGAATATATAAAGTCAAAACCTGAATATATAAAGTCAGCTTCGGAATTTATAAAGTCAATCCTGATTATATAAAGTCAAAGTCAAAATATATTGATTGAAACGATACAAAAACGTATTCAGAAAAATAAATTATAAAAACACTGTACGGTTAATGTTTTGAAAATGATGCATGTGCCCTGCCCAGGGTTGATCCTGCCTTGCGCCCAGTGTTGGCTGGGATTGGCTCCAGCAGACCCCCGTGACCCTGTGGTCGGATTCAACGGGTTGGGAAATGGATGGATATTCCAGCGCTGACTTTGTATATTCCAATGCTGACTTTATATATTGAAGTTTTGACTTTATATATTCCAGCGCTTACTTTATATATTCCGAAATATTCCAACGCCGTCTTTATATACTCCGGTTCTGACTTTATATATTTGGGAGTGACTTTATATATTCAAGTTTTGACTTTATATATATATATATATATATATATATATATATATATATATATTGACGCTGACTTTATATATTCAAGTTTTGACTTTATTTATTCCAACAGTGACTTTATGTAATCAAGTTTTGACTTTATATATTCGGGAATGACTTTATATATACAAGTTTTGACTTTATATAGTTAAATTTAGTCATCATTGCATAACTTTTTCTTTACAAATTCGAGCTATTGAGCTGTCGCCTGCCTGCCTGAATAAGTCACCCTCGCTTCGCTCTTGCTTTTTTGCCGTTCATTTAATCATGGCTAGTGGCGGAAAATTTATAAAATGGAAGGAGGATTACACTGAGTATGGCTTTACCAAAACAATTATTGATGGCGAATCGATTATTCATAAAGCTTCAATTGGTGACCTGTTTTTCTGTGTTAACCTCATATTTTTTCATACTTCTTCTCAAACCAAGGGGGTGCGAGGGTAAAATGAATCGGGAAGCGCTGATCAATGTAATCGGGGTACCAGGAAGTCATGCATTGACAGAAGTTCCCCTAATCAAAGTGTGATTAAATGCATTATTTTTTGAACGCGTTATGGAGCGCACATGCATCTAAGCTTCTCCGCTTCTCCGCTACTTGTTTGGAGAGTTTGTTTAGGTGCAAGAGACTAAATATTTCCAAAAGGTGGGACACCTTGTATCAAACAGTATATACTTTACAGTGCCACAGAATATGCAATCTAAACTTGTTAAAATGATAGCTGACAGATTGGGGCACAAAAGAAATTTGATTCCAGTGTTGTGCATAAAATGCCTTGGTTATGCACTATAAAGTCCAGTTTTCTGGAGAGAATCTCCTAAAACACTTAATTTGTTTGTGTTTTATTTTGTTGCTATTGGTGTGAAACAAAGGTTTTTATTCATATAAATATTTTCCTTTAAAAATTTGAAGTGTTATGCTCACCACTGTTCATATAAAGCCTTATCACATAAGCAGAATAATATCCGTTCATTTTTGGGTAAGTAATTTAGATGCAATAATGCCAGAACCCTCTTAAGGCATAAGACTGGTGAGCAAGAAGTGGTAGTAACTATACATTTTCTACAAAAGTAATTTGGGGATTTCTGAATCGGCACTAGTATACATCTGCAAAAGGCAAAAATAGTTATTTTTGGGCAGAAAAAAATACAAAATTGGTTATCAACACGACTTACTATTATATGGCCTTCATCAAATAGATTGTCAGTAGATACTAGCTGTTTAAAATAATCTACTTAAAAGCAGAAACTGGCCTCTGAAAATGCATTTATTAAACACCAGCACTAGCCTGTTATCTCCCAGGACTCAGTTTAATAACAAAGAGTCTTGCTTTATTGATTTATTGATGTCAAAATTTAAAATGATATTTAACACATTGAGAAATGTGAATTGAATACTGCAATTTGTAATACTTGAAAAGAACAGGAATTCTGCAGTGTACTAAAGTATAAATGCTGTACCACATAGCTTAAAGCTGTAGAAGATGCAATTTTTGTGAAGTGCAGAATCTAAATAAATGGCATGCCTGTGAGTTTTAAAGACCTTAATTCCATCTTCACTTAATTAAAGCTATTAAGTATAACTTCACATATGAAGAAAAAAATGCATCAGAAAGATATGTTTGTGTTGTAACAGTCTGAGTGTTTATGATAATTTTAAACCTACATAAAGAAAAATGACAAAGTCCAAGAAGAGTAGAGACATAGGAATACACAATATGCTTTTTTAGATTTTGTGCATGGTATGTCAGGAGAAAAATGAAGGGGGTTTAAAATTAAAACCTCCTAGATTTTAGCAATTATACCTTTTTAAAATGTTTTCTGTAGTCATATGGTCATAGTTGTCAGACTGAGTGAGTTCAGGTTTGAATCCATTAAATGTGAAAAGAATCTGATGGAAGTTTCACTTCAGACTGTTTTGGATCATTTTACCAAATATTATGAAATTATGATTTTCATACCTGTCATAGTATAAAACACTTACCTTTTCATGCACAAGAGTTGAATTTGAAATGTGAAATATGTCAGCTTATTTTGGCTACATGTGCATAGCCATTCAGCTTTTCACACTGCTTTATTGTGCTACCCAATAAATTGGCGATCTGCCACCAATGACTGATAAAGCAGCATGTGCAGAAAAAAAAAATGATAGACTAATATAAAATATAGGGAATGTGTGACGCAAGCACTAGAAAACAAGATAAATTGTTTTGACATCAATAATGCCATGTTTGTGCTGTTTTAGAATTGCGGTTTAATGTAGTAGTCAAAGTAAGATAAGTAAACTTGAAGTAATGCTAAGACATTCCTGATTGCCTAATCTTCTCCTTGAGACAAAACTGGGGATCTTTTGAGAAATATTGTAACCTCCACATCAGAGTCCATTTAAACAACTTTGGAGTTCACAGTAAAATGACAAATCTAAAGCCCTGTGCATGTTTACAAGGGTGTTAAGGGCTTGGGAAGTGTAACACGAGTTCCTCTGTTATAAACCTATCAGTGCTGCAGATGATTTAGAAAAAATGATATATGATGAGTTTGTAAAATGAAAAAGCTTGATGAGTTCACTTTTAGCTTAATATTTTACTGAGCAGATTCACACAGTTATCTAGGATTCTGTGTTCCCTATTTTATTTGAGTCCATAGCCTTTCAGTAACAGAATGTTTGTATCTCTGCATGAAGTACAGATCCATTATTCATAACAGGCCTGTCAGCATTTGTTTTGCCACTATAAAAACTTTTCTCAGCCTCAAGCAAACAGTATTGATGAAACTATTACTAACTGGTTTTGGAATTAAATGAGTTAAAAAGCAATTTAGACCTTCATTATAACATATATAACAGAAATGGACATATCAAAAACTTGTAAAATTTGTATGCCCTTCCCTTGACATAGGAACCAAAAGGTAATAATGTTACTACCTGTATTTTTTAAAGTTAAAGACTTATAACTAATTGGTGAACTACAGTGTGAATTATGTAAATACCATTATTTACTCTAGGCATTCTACCTAACATAAATGATCAGTCCTCATTGTATTCAGGGTTCTCATGGAAGAATTTGATGATGATGCTCATGTGGAGTTCTGGCCTTTAATCCATCAATGTAGGGACATCATGGTGCTTTGATCAGGTGGTGGTGGCACAGGTCGCCACCACAGAAAACCAGAAAAAGAACAAAAGATAGAGTAGGGGTTAGTAAGGATTTTGGAGCCGCGATGAATAATAATGATAGTTTAATCCTGATGCTCTGTACATTCAATTAATTAAGATAAAGCTATGAAAAAGCCATGTTAAAGTAATGTGTTTTCAGAAGTGTTTTAAAGTGTTCCACTGTATTAGCCTGGCGAATTCCTGTTGGCAAGCTATTCCAGATTTTAGGTGCATAACAGCAGAAGGCTGCCTCACCACTTTTTTTAAGTTCAGATGCAAAGTACGGGCTAATAAGTAATAATTCTCAAGTACAAATGTCTCAGACTGTACATTCCATCTCAATAGTCCAATTTGGGCTGAGAACCCAGTTGTGTTACATTTTCTAAAAACTGATTGCTCTCATTCAATTTGCTACACTAGTTATCTGCCTTGAAGTTGTTCTTATGGTCTGCTGGCCAATTGAATAACTGTACTGTTTATATTCATTCGTTTGTATTCTATACAAATATTATAGATAAACAGGGTTAGCCTAAAAGAAGTACCACATTTCAAAAATGTATTCTATAAAAATGCCACAAGATAAAATAAATTTTATTACGACACAAGAAATGGTATACAAAATAGATTGTTTGAACTGTGTTTTAAAAATTATGTTTTCAGGATGGCGGCCATCATTAGCGATACACTCTTCGAGACAATTTCTGAACACTTGCATGACTTGTTTGGCCATTTCAAGGAGAATAGTGGTGATTTTGTGGCGAACAGCGTCCTTGAGGGCTTCAAGGTTTTGAGGTCAGTGTGCGTATACCTTCGACTTGAGATAGCCCCACAAGAAGAAATCATACGGAGCGAGATCAGGCTAATGTGAAGGATACCCAAGCAGGGAGATCAGCTTCCCTGGAAACATCGCCTGCAAAATGTGCGTGGATCTTCGCACTGTATAAGCTGTTGCGCCATCCTGTTGAAACCAGGCTGTAAAATTAATGCCATTACAGCTTGGATGTTTTCAGGCCTTTGTATAGTCCGAGGATGGCCTGGAGATTTTCTGTTCAGTGTTGTAGCTGTCTGTCTTAATTTAGCCACCCAGTGAAGAATTGTTTTCTGATTTGGGACGTCACCGTTAGGTGGAATGCTGAAGTGTAATCGGAAGGTGTGTTGTATAGTGATGATGGATTTGTTGTTTTTGATGAATGCTTCGACAGCGAAAGCACAGTGCGCACTGGACCAAGGCATGTTGCTGACTGAAAACTGCAAGGGATCGCCTGTCAAAGGACCCCAACTCACTTGGCTGCCTCTACCTCGCGCAATGACCTTGAGAAATGTGGTATTTCATTTTGGCTCACCCTGTAGCAGTTTACAGAAATGATATAATGTATATCTTAATACTAGTGTACTTTTGTTTCTTGCAGAGATATTTTCTTCAGCTCCTCAAATCAAATGGTTCCATGTGACATTTTTTTCTTAAATTAAACTGTCTGTTCAAATTTGAAGGCTTGGATGGAATAATTGTTAAAGAGTGGGCAGTGAAGTGTTTATACAGTGTCTCTATCACTGCCAAAGGTGCATTAAATGTTCAGATTCATCCATTTCTTTGAATCCACTTTGTCATGTACTGTATAGAGAGTAAGGGAGCTGAAACCTGTTGTAACAGCATTAGGTACAAGACATAAACTAATATTAGTTGGGATTTTTGTCTTATCTTTTACAGGGCATTTTCATGTAGACATCCTCACTCTTAACTGGTACAACTGAGTTTTGGCAATTTATAAAGCATAATGTTACTGGTGTTAATAGAGAAATGTGCATAATGTAAAATCAAATTCTGTTCTACAGCTCAGACCTTAAACAGGGTCCAAGTGTTAGAAGGTAATGAAAGCGTTGCTTTTTCTTCGGTATTTAAATTATAATTTCTGACAGATTATAAGATGTTCCTCAGCACTGGGAATGCAATCTGTTGTTAATTTTTTTTAATGTACTGTACATTTGATGTATATGAGTGTTGTCATGCTGTTTTCAGATGCCCTGCAGTCATTCTTGTCAAGTACATTTTATGTGCTTTTTTGTCTGTTCAATTTGGATAGTTTTGCAGCTAACAAAATCTACACCATCACAGTAATTAAAAAAAATCAATGTACATGCAATCAGAAATCATAAAAGATAAACATTACAAATATATACTGTTCATTAAAAATAAACATTTTAATGGGTTAGCTGTACACTCTCCTCTTAAGTCATACCAGAAAAATGTGGATAATTTATTGTGATGTGTTGTACACATAGAAGTTAAACATATGTTATGGATGACTGCAGTACGCCTGTCATGTCCTTTCCAGTTAGACCCTGTTGATAGAGAAGCTGGGTCATCAAAGGAAATTAGGATACAAAAAGTAGAACTTTCTGTGTATTGTGGGAAGTGAGATTAGTTTTATTGAAGAATGATAAAATGAAATGGGATTAACATCATGACCTTTACAAACAATTAGTAGAGCCACCTACCGTTCAATAATACCTTGGCAAATGACCAATTAGCACAGCTATAAAGAACCCTGAGCATCAGCATAAATACAGTATTGCAAAGATAATCATAAGATGTTGATGCAGTAGTTAATGTGTGTGTATTTGTATGTGTTTTTAACTGTGTTACAACACAATTCAAAGCATAACCGTCTGTTACATGACAGTTTCGGCCTATCAGTTGTAGACAATGGCTGTCAAGTTCCCAGTTTGCCTTTTCTTAATTATATACCTCTTGTTTTAGTGTCTATACTTCATTGTTGTTCTTTCTTCAATCTTTCTCTGATCAGCCCTTTGTTTTGTTATTAGTTAAGATTAATATTAGGAATGTCCTGGGCCAGTCACTGTTAGTGTGGAGTGTGCATGTACTGTCTGTGACTATACCTGTTTTTTCAAGGTTTTCCTCCATAATCACAAATACATTATTAATAGATTAATTAATAATAATTTGAATAAGCACGAGTGAGGGTACACTGCAGTGAACTGGTTACCAGTCAAGAGATGGTCCGAGAAATTCAGCAATTGTATTGCACCTTTATAGGCAGTTAGATGAAACTATATTTCAATGTCATAATTTTCAGCATGTGTGTCCGTAATCCCCTTAGTGATTCTGTCACCCAGTTTGGGTTAGTTACTGCCTTACAGCCAATTTTGCTGGACAAGGTGATTGGGTTTGGTAAAGGATGGGTAAATATTTAACTAATATAATTGATTTGCAAAGACTCCAGTGTGGTAGTATTCATTGAAAAACAGGAACAAACTGCTGGTGGTGGTAGTGTGAGAGTACATCAGAGGGCTCTGTAGGTGAACACATATCAAAATAAATATGATGTGAAAGAAAAACCCACACAGGCAGTGATTGTGCTGGGAGTCACAATAGTGTGTTCTGATACAGTAAAGGAGCAGCACCAACCAGAGCATTATGCTCATAAAATAAACTGTTCAGGGACAGTAATCGGAGATTAATACAATTTAAAAGATAAACAGGAGTATGGGAAAATGTTATGAGGAAGTAACCATTGCCCTTGCTATGATGAAATGGTGTGCACTCTGGGGCACATTTTCTGCTGAGAGTGCCATATTTGTGCACATTCTGAATGACTAAGACAAAGTCTGTGTTGAAAATTAAATGGAAGAATACATTTTGTCCTTTTTCCAATTCTAGCTATGGTGCATAGAAAAAATGAAACATTGCTTCTTAGTGCCATGTTACTCCCCAGTCCCTTCCTTTCATTTTTTCTATCATAAAAGATAAGTTGTATAAATAAAGTTTCAGTAAGTATATGAAAACTTTGTGCAGCTGACTTTTTCAGAAGCATACAAAATGTGTTACAATGCTTTACTCATCCTTTTCTCAGGAAGATTATACAAAGCATTTCAGAAAGATGTTAGAGGTTTGTATGTTTTTGATCGCTTAACATCCTTTATATATTGGATTGTTCATTGATTATTTGGCCAGGATTTTCTAAATATGTTTGGCAAAAGGCATTTAATTAAATAGGTTTTTACATCAGAGTAGATAAACTCGTATTTTGAGTTAAGCTGTTGAAAAGTAGCAGTTTTTTGAAGACCTGTCTAAAACTGTTTCTCATTTTTGCTAATAAATCTTGCAGCACTCTGGGATCGGCGGTGCAGCAGCTGGGAAAAAAAACAGAACCTGGAAGAACCTGAAGCAGATTCTTGCTGCTGAGAAGACATTGCCATGGCAACTGAATGATCCAAACTGTAAGCTGCTTAAAGCATTTTTCCCGATATAGAATGGCCTAAATCCACTCATCTTTAGATAAATTAATTATCAGATAATTGATCTTGGCATGTAGTCTTTTGACTGACTGAACAGAACCATCTTACTTCCCATCACTCTTTCTAAAATTAGAATATGTGGCTATATGATACAGTCTCTCTTAGGAGATTTATGGCGCTACTCTGGCCTTCTTTTGTCCAAAAAAAAAAAAAAACTTTTAAGAGACAATTTGAATAAATATGCCTGTTTTACTTCTGAATGAAGATGATTTAATAGAGAAGAACATTGCCATAGGCCTCTCACCAAGATTAATAATGCAGTCATGAGCTGGGTAATTATAATGCAGTTTGGCAGCAACATATTTTATTAATGCTATTTCAGCAACACATATAAGGAGTAAAGGTTAAACAAGTAAAGTAAAATAGTAATTTTTTTATCATCTTGCTCATCCATAATCCCCCCCATGCTGTTAAGTAGTGTAGCTGAGTTGTACTTGAGCCTCAAAGGCCACGACCTGGAAGTCTTAATCCTATTTTTTGTTGTTGCATGTTACAGATACTGTATCAAAAATTACCAGGACAGTAACAGGGTGTTATAGTGAGTGAATTAGTTAACATGACCAGGTCTGAGGTCACTAAAACTTAAACTCTGCATTTTGTAGTACTGATTTTTTAGTTATTCCTGAGAGGAAAAAATACTTGACAATAGTAAATCACACCTGATTTACTGGTTTGTCTTAGAGAAGTGGAAAATGTTCACATGGCATAATTTCAGGAGTGTTCATGGGCTATGCCCGCACAATTGCTCTCTATAGACTGAGTTCATTAGGTCAGTTCTATAACCTCTGTAATCCATTTCAGAGTTGCACAGGCCAAAGGACTGGGCAAAAGACTGAAAACAGGCCTAGATAGGACTCTAGTCCATCACAGTAACCACTCTCACCCACAAACCCCATATTCATAAACAGTGACAATTTAAATAAATATATGTATATATTTATTTACACACCATACTGTATATACACACATATATATTGTTCCTCCTCATGATGCTGTTTAAATTTAGCAGTAGTTAATCAAGCAGTGGTCCCCCTTGTAGTTTCATGTGTGCTGTTCTAAATCTAAAGCACTGCCAAGTTTTATTATCTGCCTGTTAAAACTAGGACATTTTGATATTCTTCAGTAACCCCAGTAAATTATAGTGTTGTCTAAATAGTGAATCATTATAAACTGCAGATAATGCAGCTGTGAGTTTGGTTTAGTGCAAGGTTAATACTGAGTAAATGTTTATTTACTTTGTGCATAATGCCACAGGGTAAATCTAGATAACGTTTTGTTTTTTGTTTTGTTTTTCTTGCTTGCATTTTATACTTGCATGGTTTGGGAGACTTAAACAATCAGAAAAAGTGAAATGGTGATTCACTGGTTCACTTCATTTTGTCCCCAATCTGCTAAGAAAACTAAATATCTAGAAACAATTTGCAAATGTGTACTGCTGAGCACACAGTTGGACTTGCAGCTGCAGGAATTCCCACCCGCCTGCTTGCACAGAAACAGCTTGTGACAGTGCCTGCAAGTCTACTGGTGTTTCTTTAACTTGTATTGGTGTTCTGTTTGCTGGCAGTAGCTGCTATCAGAGATGAAAAAGAGGAAAATATAAAATAAACAGGTTGATGTAACTGCTGTAAAGTAATACGTAATTGAAGTTATGCTGAATGTTTTTCCATTTTAAGATGGACAAGTTTACAGATTCAACAATATTTTAAAATAGTAGATTTTGAAATTTGAAAACATTGTACATTGTGATCTGTTCAGGATATCTCAACGAACATTTAACTGACTTGAAAAATTTGCTTGTAGAATAAGTATGCCACAGTTGAACAAAATTTGTACATGTGGCTTGAGTTGTTTCATGCAGACAAACAAAAATGGCGTTCACGTTTACGGATCATTTTATTCGTTTTCAGTAACTGCTATGTACCTTTTGGGTTATTTTGGTAAAATGGTTCTAACCAGAAAAATGATTCTACATTAATGTGACAGTTGTGTTAATTGCATTGTTGATACCATAATTTAAATGGAACAATCTGAACATGTGGCATGTGCTTTTACTAACATGTATTCATTTAAAGTTTTCGAGCAGAGCAGTTTATTTTTGCCAAAACTGTAGTCATTTATGACTGTTAATTGGTTTTGCTCTGTATTACCCATGGTCATTACTGATTTCTTCAGACATTATTACTGGCTGAAGTACCTGGCATTGCTGAGTGAAAAATGTAGGAAAAACTTTCTTTTTGAAAATTCAGTATCGCTAAACATAACCCACAATGAGACAAAAGACATCCTCTTAGATAGAAGATGTAATCCAACAAGACGGTTAAACTATTATCCAGATTGGTTGAGTAGAAAATTGCGTTCTTACATATGGTCTTTAAGATCATGCCTTGACCAGTAGAAAACTTTGCACGCTAATATCCTCCTTCAGTCATAGTGTACTCTTGCTGCCTGATGGGAATTGAAGTCCCTACACTGGTGCTAGTTTTTGGTTGCCCAACCCCTCTCCCCAATATGACATATATAGCCAATGTTTTAATCTGACCCAAGGCACATGCAGATTTTGTGAAAATTGCTTTAGCCATTTTTGTGTGAGTAACAAACAAAAACACACCGGAATGGCTTACAATTATACTTGTATAGATTGTATCATCTCCCTTGAGATGCAATTTTTGTTTGTTTTGTGCATCAGTGAAATTTGTTAGTGAAAAATGGTTGCCTTCAACAAAACATAATAGATCAAATCCTTAGCATTGGTTATTGGTCTTTCAAATTGTTTAAGCATCCATTTAGACCCTGTAAACTTTAAATAATATAAAATCTGGTATGTCCTGCATAAAACTATGATTTTGAAACTTTCTTTATCCCAATACTTTTCTTACATACACATTGGTGGAAAGTGAGAAACACATAACTAAGATTCAAGTAGGAGGCTCATTTGAATGTATTAAGAACATTGTCACACAAATGATGTGGTAGAATGTGGTTTACTCTGTACATAGTTTTACATGTTATTGGATATTGTCATTAGTAGCAGGTGTAATTGGCTTGTTCTGCAATGGACTCTGGCATGCAAACAGTTTTGTAGATGAGAAAGATTCTCCATTCCATCTCAAACTGGAAACACAACCATTTGGGGTTTAATGTCAACTGGATAGCCACAGGATGCACGCTATCAGATCCAGTCCTATAAATGTTCAACAGGGATAGGTCTAGTGCACATTCTGGGCATCGGTATTGATGAATAGTATCTAGAGCATGTTGAGTTGCATGGGAAGAACACATTCAGGGGTTCTGTTTTTTCAGCAAGGCATCTCTCATTTCTCAGAGGAATTGGGATCAATACCAGCAGGATGATGTCCCAGGAAAAGGTACATTGGTCACCAGAGATGAGCATTGTAGCTAACAGTACCCAACTTTAGGATGCCCAGTGTGTTGCACAATGGAAGCGCCAGCTCACCAAGTCTTCATTCAACATGAATGTGACCAACCATCCGAGGCAGATGTATTCATGTAAGCTGTCACCCCATGATGAACTTTTTTTTTTTTTTTGAGAAAAGTCCTGGAAAAATTGTAAAGTAAGTCCCTCAGAGTTGACAAGAGCTGTGGAATACCAAGCTGGAGTGACTGTTTCATCTTGTACAGTATGATGCTTCCTGTTGGTATGCCTAGTTATCATCCACAGCTGCAGCCTGAACACAAGAAGACAAGTTTAGTCTTCATATTAGGTAGATCTGGGTAAAAATATCCATTTTCTGATTAGTCGTTATTTTTTTGTTTAAACAATTCAATGTCGATTCTTAAAGTCTCAAGGTCAATCTTGTTAATCTCTTTTCTGTTCAATTACCATATGGAGATTTTTGCTTGTCTTCGTTTGTGGCCTCCAATCCTTTAGATGTCGCTAGTGCACCTGGTAAGGCTTTCTATGGAAAAAGCACTTTACTACTTTGCATAGAATGAGAAGGGTCTGACTGCAGTTAGGACAGCATACAATAGTGTCTTCCTCCACTGTAATCGGCGTCTTAGACACTGAAAGCAGTTGTGTGGACTTTTACAGATTCAAACAATGTGTCGGTGAAGTATTGTTGTAACACAACAAATTTGAGAAATCATTTACAGTGATCCCTCGCTATATCATGCTTTGACTTTCGCGGCTTCACTCCATCGCGGATTTTAAATGTAAGCATATCTATCTATCTATCTATCTATCTATCTATCTATCTATCTATCTATCTATCTATCTATCTATCTATCTATCTATCTATCTATCTATCTATCTATCTATCTATCTATCTATCTATCTATCTATCTATCTATCTATCTATCTATCTATGTATATATATATATATCTGTATATATATATATATATATATATATATATATATCTCTATATATATATATATATCTCTATATATATATATCATGGATTTTTCGCTGGTTCTCGGATTTCTGCGGACAGTGGGTCTTTTAATTTATGGTACATGCTTCCTCAGTTGGTTTGCCCAGTTGATTTCATACAAGGGACACTATTGGCAGATGGCTGAGAAGCTACCCAATCGGAGCACGTATTAAATAAAACTCCTCAATGATATATGATTTGCTTCCTGAGCGGTGCTTCGCATACTTGAAAGCCTGAACAGCACATAGTGATTTTTAATTGTTTGTTTTTCTCTGTCTCTCTCACTCTCTCTGACATTCTCTGCTCCTGACGGAGGGGGTATGAGCAGAGTGGCTGTTTGTACAGAGGCCTAGAGGATACGGACGCTCCTCTAAAAAATGCTGAAAGACTACCTTCACATTGCTCCCTCCGTTGTAGCTGCTTTGTCCGGCGGTGCTTCACATACTTAAAAGCCCAAACAGCCCTATTGATTTTTGATTGTTTGCTTTTCCCTCTCTCTCTCTCTCTCTCTCTCTCTGACATTCTCTGCTCCTGACGTGCACTCCTTTGAAGAGGAAGATACGTTTGCATTGTTTTAATTGTGAGACAGAACTGTCATCTCTGTCTTATCAAGGAGCACAGTTTAAAATTTTGACTAAAGGGTGTTATTTCATGTCTAGTGGGCTCTAATAATGTTAAAAAATGTATTTAGATGGTCGTAAACAGGTTTTCTATGCTCAAACTGCGAAAATATTCGATTTATAAATAAAGAATCCTACTTTTTTGGAAATTCATATATCCCGGTAGAGTCTGGAATGGATTAATCACGATAAACGAGGGTTTACTGTATTCAGACGTCACCCTTAAACATAATCTCAGTTGACATCCAAATGAGTAGAGCCTAAATAATCTACACTGGAGACTTCGGGTAGCTCCAGACTTCAATTTAAATCACCTTGTGCCCAAAATATAACTAAATTCTGCACTTTTTATCTGTAAAGATATGAAAACCTACTCTGGGCTTTCAAGAAATGATACATGTTTTCAAACTGCGATATACTGTACCAACCAGAAAGCAAATGAGTGAAGTTATTATACCTAGGCTTTATGAAGATCTTAAGCAAAGCATTGCGCCGTCTCTCAGGTCATTGACGAGAGTTGCCATAACTTGTGACAGCTCAACATCCAGGTCAGCAGATTCCTACTTGACAAATCGTATGCTCTTACATTAGAAATGATGGGGCAACTGTGGAGCACGTGTTCCAGACAAGCTCGCTGCATGCCAGTCACACTGGGAGCAATACTGCTGCCTATGCAGTATGCAAAGTTGCAGAGATGGCCGGCTGACTTTTGTTGCAAAACCCTGTCTAGCATTTCCAATGCAGTGATCAATCATGTGACCGCATCAATCACAAGTTTGTATGTTGGCAGGTCCAATAAACATTGCTTCTCTTTAAGCACGTGGCTAACTGTACTGCAGTGTTGCAAAAAGTTTGCAACGTGCCTCATCTGGCCAAGGAAGCGGGCATTTTTTCCAATTTTCAGAGCAACCTGCAATACAAAAGTGCAGCCGTTGTGAAGTATCTAATGTGCAGTACAGCTTATCGTATTAGCAGAGTTGTCGGTCACGATGGCTGGTTCTTTTTCCACTCATTAAATGCTGCTGTCAAGAAGCATCAGCACTAGAGCCACATTTTAAAACACTTACTTTTTGTCTTAGGAACTGTGAGGACACATTTTTGAGACTGATTAACGACACTGCTACACTTGCGCAACTTGAAGAATTATAGAAACACAGGAATCGTCCTACTGTATGTTTAATTTTGACTAATTCAAGATTATTTTAAATATACAATAGGGGAATAAATGTGGCTAACAGTTTAGTTGAAGTGTGTCTAAATGGAGATTCATAACACATGAATAGGTTATTGAGTAAGATTTATTATTTAAGAAGTAATATTTGATTATTTTATAATAACATAATTCACAAGCTGATTAAATTGTTTTACAAAGTAGATGCCATTGCATTGTATTAAAACAAGGAGCCCCCCATAATGTGTGTGGACTCTGACGTGGCGATACACGTTTGTTAAATTATGGTGAATTTTGAATGAGTGCAGTGCTGAGATAGTGGTTTTTTTTCTTTTTTAAAGAGTAATGATATTTTGTTCCACATCTTCCAAATGCTGATGTTAGCTGTTCATTACTAGTCAAGTATTTCATCTTAAATGTCATTCTGTGCTTATGCATATGTCATGAAATCACTATGCAGACACCCTTTAAATAAAGTGTTACTAAAATTTGTCACATCATATATTATTTATGCATGGTTAACTAATCTCTAAAAAGGAACCCCTACAAATATATCAGTATATGCTATTCAGTCAAGATAAAAATAATATCGAATCGAATTGGGGCATTGTGAATCAGAATTGAATCAAATTGGGATATCAGTGCCAATACCCAGCCCTAATATTAACAAAGGTGAAGACTTTTTGTTGTATATTTTCTGGACTAATGAAGCAAGAAACAACCTTCTTTGGATCTATTTGTGCCTAAAATTTGTGGCATTGCCAGGGGTTAAGAGTACAGTGAGAAATGCGTGGTTTCCACAGGGAAGCAGATATGTATATGTATGAGTGCTGAAAATGTAGGAGAGCTGTACTTCATCAACAGCATTGTGAATTCTCAGATGTACTGAAAAATATGTAAAGAAAACATTGTACATTCTCTTCACACTCTGTGTTGTCAGCAATTTTTCAATATGACAATGATCCCCAAATTTTCTTCCAAGGCCACTGCTTCAGTATTAAGGAAGAACAAACTGCCAGAGTGTGTCATTTGACCTCAACACTATTGAAAATCTATGTTGTTTTTTTTTCATGACCTGATGTGTACCGCTCCCATTCAAACTTCGTGGCACTCGAGAAGGTCATCCTGCAGGAGTGGAACAGGATAGATGTGATAGAATGCAGTGAACTTGTACGTTCTGTGCTAAGAAGGATCAGTGTAGTACTATAAAATAATGATGGACAACATGTTAAGTACTAGAATATTATGCAGTTTTTGCCCTTTATTTAGGTAGTGTTTCATAATTTACTTATTTTACAAATATTGTTAAGATAGCTTCATATGCTGTGGTTAAATACATTAATAGTGCTTTTCGCATGGGAAAGGTACAATATAAATAAAATGTTTTGTTGTTATTTATGATGTACACTATATATAATAATATATACACAGTGCATCTGGGAAGTATTCACAGCGCATCACGTTTTCCACATTTTGTTATGTTGCAGCCTTATTCCAAAATGGATTAAATTAATTTTTTTCCTCAGAATTCTACACACAACACCCCCTAATGACAACGTGAAAAAAGTTTACTTGAGGTTTTTGCAAATTTATTAAAAACTAACCGGCTAGTTTCGGCAGCGGATCGTGGTTTTTCCAATCTAGACGTTCTGTCTTTTTCAGATTCTTTTAACCACCTGGTTTCGGCAGCCAATTGTCCTTTTCCCAATCTAGAAATCCTGTCTTCTTTAGATTCGTTTAACCACCTGATTTTGGCAGCGAATCGTTTTTTTCTAACGTAGAAATCGTTCCTTATCTCAATTTTTTCTTTTTGTAAAAACTTGATTGATTTGTACGGATTGCAATAAAATTAATAAAAATATAATAATAAAAAAAAAAGAAGTCGTTTCTTGTTGAGATTCGTTTAATGGCCTGGTTTTGGCAGCCAAGCGCTTTTTTTCCAACCTAGAAGACCTCTCTTGAGATCCGTTTAATGGCCTCGTTGATTGCATGTTTTCCAAGGTAGTTTCAATACTCATTTCTTGCACGGATAGAGAGATATAGGTATATATCGATATAGATAGATAAAAAAAAAAAACTGAGAAATCACATGTACATAAGTATTCACAGCATTTGCTCAATACTTTGCCAATGCACCTTTGGCAGCAATTACAGACTCAAGTCTTTTTGAATATAATGCCACAAGCTTGGCACACCTATCCTTGGCCAGTTTCCCCATTCCTCTTTGCAGCATCTCTCAAGCTCCATCAGGTTGGATGGGAAGCGTTGGTGCACAGCCATTTTAAGATCTCTCCAGAGATGTTCAATCGGATTCAAGTCGGGAGAGATGTTCAATCGGATTCAAGTCGGGGCTCTGGCTGGGCCACTCAAGGACATTGACAGAGTTGTCCTGAAGCCACTCCTTTGATATCTTGGCTGTGTGCTTAGGGTCGTTGTCCTGCTGAAAGATGGACCGTCACCCCAATCTGAGGTCAAGAGCGCTCTGGAGCAGGTTTTCATCCAGGATGTCTCTGTACATTGCTGCAGTCATCTTTCCCTTTATCCTGACTAGTCTCCCAGTTCCTGCCGATGAAAAACGTCCCCACAGTATGATGTTGCCACCACCATGCTTCACTGTAGGGATGGTATTGGCCTGGTGATGAGCGATGCCTGGTTTCCTCCAAACGTGACACCTGGCATTAACACCAAAGAGTCCAATCTTTGTCTGATCAGACCAGAGAATTTTGTTTCTCATGGTCTGAGAATTCTTCAGGTGCCTTTTGGCAAACTCCAGGTGGGCTGCCATGTGCCTTTTACTAAGGAGTGGCTTCTCTCTGGCCACTCTACCATTCTACCATACAGGCCTGATTGGTGGATTGCGGCAGAGATGGTTGTCCTACTGGAAGGTTCTCCTCTCTCCACAGAGGACCTCAAGTGATGAGCAGTGTCTGGTTGTCTCCACACATACCGCTTAGAATTAAGGCCAAAAAGTTCTATCTTGGTCTCATCAGACCAGAGAATCTTATTTCTCACCATCTCAGAGTCCTTCAGGTGTCTTTCAGCAAACTCCACGTGGGCTGTCCTGTGTCTTGCACTGAGGAGAGGCTTCCGACAGGCCACTCTGCCATAAAGTCCTGACTGGTGGAGGGCTGCAGTGATGGTTGACTTTCTACAACTTTCTCCCATCTCCTGACTGCATCTCTGGAGCTCAGCCAAAGTGATCTTTGGGTTCTTCTTTACCTCTTTCACCAAGGCTCTTCTCCCCCGGTAGCTCAGCTTGGCCGGACGGCCAGCTCTAGGAAGGGTTCTGGTCGTCCCAAACGTCTTCCATTTAAGGATTATGGAGGCTACTGTGCTTTTGGGAACCTTAATTGCAGCAGAAATTTTTTGTAACCTTGGCCAGATCTGTGCCTTGCCACAATTCTGTCTCTGAGCTTTTCAGGCAGTTCCTTTGACCTCATGATTTTCATTTGCTCTGACATGCATTGTAAGCTGTAAGGTCTTATATAGACAGGTGTGTGGCTTTCCTAATCAAGTCCAATCAGTATAATCAAACACAGCTGGACTCAAATGAAAGTGATCTGAAGGATGATCAGAGGAAATGGAAAGCACCTGAGTTAAATATATGAGTGTCATAGCAAAGGGTCTGAATACTTAGGACCTTGTGATATTTCAGTTTTTCTTTTTTAATAAATCTGCAAAACTTTAAAAAATTCTTTTTCTTTTTGTCTGTTAATATTCGGTGCTGTGTGTACATTAATGAGGAAAAAAAATAATTTAAATGATTTTAGCAAATGGCTGCAATATAACAGAGTGAAAAATTGAAGGGGGTCTGAATACTTTCCGTACCCACTGTATGTGTGTGTGTGTGTGTGTATATATGTATGTATGTGTACCAAGTCTTCCCGGTATTTCGAGGTGTGTTTCCGACATCCTGTCTGGTGCTGCCATTCAAGAAATCGCAATAACGTGGCGGTCGTTCCAAGACGAAGCGATGGGTGACACAAGCGTTTTCACGATCCAGGAGCATTTGGTGGCCACTGTGTGAGTTCATGAGATGCCTGTTACTGGGAAATAGATCTAAAACGTCATGGATGACTTTGTTGTTCGTTTTGGGAAAGCATCGCCGACAAAGAGGAAGTTGTTGCAGTGGGAGAAGAAGGCTATTGCAACGGGAAGTGTCCGAGATGCGCCGCGAAGTGGAAGACCATCCACAAGGCATGAAACGTGTGCAGATGTGGCAGAGTTTGTCCAGCATTCCCCAATGAAATTCACTCATAAACGTGCTGCTAAGTTGGGAATAGCCGAATCGACAATGCGAAAACACATCAAACAGGACTTGCAAATGAAATGTTGCCGTCCATTGCACGTTAATGAGTTATTAGATGCCGACTTGGACAGATGTCAGGAAGCTTGTGATCTGATGCTGCACCAATTTCCAACAAATGCTGAGAAGGAAAAGGTTATGTTCTGTGACGAGTGTGCGATTGTCACAGCTCCCGCAATTGAAACGTGTTTTCACAATTCTCCAAAAGATAGGGGTATACGGACTTTGTGCGCACCTTGTAGTTATTGCTGTAGTGCAAAATTATCTGGAGTGATTTTTTACAAAATCAATTGACTTCTAGCATTTTGCAATGCTAATAATTATGTGAAGTTTCGTGCAGAATAAGGAATATGTTTTTGAGCTTTCATGTACACTGTTTTAAATCTTTACACACAGAGATGGACAATACTATGAAAGTGTTCTAATCACATCCAGTGAAGCCTAAAATTAGTGAATGCATTCAGTTGATATTTTATCTCTGTCACAGAGTTTTCCCTCGTATACACAATACATTCTTGATATGTGAAAGAAAAAAAATAGAAGTGGCATGCAACTCCAAGGAAAATTACTAGTAACCATGTTGCATGGCGGCAAAATTAAGAGTTACTTGCATGTTTTAAATTATTTAAATTTTCACACTTGTTTTTATGTTAAATATACCTTCTTATAAAGTTAATATCTACTGTAGGTCTACAGTGTTGGAGTTTGGATGTAGTTATTAAGTCTGAAATGGTTATGCATGCATAAGATAAACACCAGGGGGCATCTGGAGCACCAGTGTCAATTTCCTTTCAATATCTGCCAGATGCGCTTTCTTGCTGCTGGGGTAGGCCACAGGTTGTTGCTTCACTATACAGGATAATGTGATTTCAGGAAAAAAAGGATCAATAGATACCTGATGAAGAAAATGAAGAGAATTACATGTTTACTTTTATGAATTTCTATCTATCTTTCTGTGTGACATTGTTGTAAATTTATTAAAATTAACATTTAATGTCATTAGTATAGATTATTTTTTATTGGGAGATGTATCTTAAAATGTTTAGTAATTTTTTAAAAAAGGGCACAATCATTTATTAAAAATAATCTAGTACATTGACGGAAGTAATAGTTTTGCAAATTTCAACTGATTTAAAGATGCTGATCTGTCCTTTAATTGTGTAAAGGTAAAAGGGCACTTTCCAGATTAGATCTTTCTTTTGAAACGGGACAAGCAGGGGACAAAATTACTTGGTAATATTTTATAATGTACATTAAGTAATGGTGAATGGTTAAAAAAAATATATATATCTTGTACGCACAAATTTCTTTTTATATACATTTTTATTTTATGTATAGAAAACTACTGTACAGTTATGTACATTTTTCACTAAGAAATGAATAGTGGTAGAACAATTCTATCCAGCTGATTGTAATTTGTAGTGCTCGTCAGTGATAGTCCATATCTGAAAATAAAACAGCATGAGGCAGTCACAGGCTGTAAAACTAATAACACCATTACAGATTTAAAAAAACATATATATATATATATATATATATATATATATATATATATATATATATACACACTGCACACCTGCATACTTGAATCAGCTTTTATATGATGTGTTATTTTCTTTCTATAGCTAAGCTGATTAGAAGTTTCTCTTTAAAGAATCTATGCATTTTAATTGAATTAAATTAATTCTTTTAAGGGTGCCCCACAACTTTATTTTTAGTCACATATTACCAACAGAATCTTAGTACAACAAAATCATGGCAATAGCCTTGGTATTTCACTGCAGGATATTACTAGGAAAGGCCTTGGCCATGTGATGCTTCTCCGGCTACTTCCTCACAGTACTTCAGGAGTCACAAGCTGGCTTTTGTCCCAAACACAGCACTACAGATATGATCTTCATCATCTGCCAACTCCTAGAGAAGACTTGGAGCTTGCTTTGCCTTCATCAACCTGCTGAAAGTATTCAACACCATCAACCATGAGAATGCTTTGGGAAGTACTCTGTAAATTTGGATGTCCCCTGAAATTCCTCACTATGTTCCATCTCTTCCATGATGAAATAAGGCTGTGGATCCTTGTTGGCGGGGAAACATTGGCTCCCTTTGAAATCACTGTTGCTGTCAAGCAAGGTTGTATCCTGGCTTCCGGTGCTTTTCATCATTTACTTTGTCTCTGTCACTCTTCTCTCCAGAAATGCGTTGGATGCCACTGATGGAGTGCGGATCCATTACAGACTGGATGGCATTGTGATCAACCTCCGAAGATTGTCGGTCCACTTGTAAACCTCCTTGACAGTCATCAAAGAGCTCCATTATGCTGATGATGTTGCCGGCATAGCTGTTCACCCAGAAAGTCCTCAGAGGACCTTTGAGTCTTTACATTCATCCTATTCCTGGATGGGCCAGAAAATCAGTACCTCCAGGACACTGACCCTTCAGACTGCCTTCTAGCACACAGATCCTCCAGTGGATGTCAAGACAGGAGAACACACAATCCTTCCCCCTACCTTGGAAGCATAATATCTAATGATGTTCCTGTAACTGAGGAGATTGCGAACTGCCTCCGACTAGCTTCCTCTGCGTTTGGCTGCCTATGCAAGCATGTCTTTCGTAACCAAAATCACCATTTGGCAACCAAGGTTGTGGTATATCATTCGGTACATATATCAACATTCGGTACATATATCAACACTCCTTTGTGGATACGAGTCCTGGACTTCCTACCATAAGCAAATCTGCACACTAGAAGCATTCCATATCTGCTGCCTTCAGATGATCTTGGGTATCACTTGGGATTACAGAGTTCAACACACTAAAATTCTTGAATGCTGCTAATCAACTAGCATTGACGGCATACTGCTCAGCTGTGTCCTTTGTTGGAACAGGCATGTTATCAACATGGTTGAGTCTCCACTTCCCCTGGATGGTCCTGTATGGCGAACTTGCTGAAGGATCCCAACCTCAGTTTGGACCAAAGAAATGCTGGAAGGGCTACTTGAAGAGTTCTCTCAAGGCCTGCTCCATTCCACATATGCAGCCTGACTACATGCTTTGGTGACGGTTAATAAATGGAGTTCATCACTTTGAACAGCAATGGACCCTTCAGCAATCAGAGAAGAGAATGGCAAGACATCCCCATTGAAACCAACCCACTGTGCCTGGGGGGCAATTCCCTTGCCCATCGTGCCTGCTTGTGTGTGCCTTTTTCGAATTGGTCTGCTCTCTCTCCAGCATACACACAGGAGTGAGAGTGATGGAGATGGAAAAATGGACAGACCGTGTCATTGTCAGATTGACAGATATCCATGACTTTCTGCCCTGGAACCAAATATTTACAAAGGAGCCAGTTCTTTTTAATATTATGAAACTCTTGAGCACTGCAGTCCATTTGCTAATTAAACAACCACACTTGGGATATCCAAACTGCAATCCTAGTCGCAGAGCCACTACTTTTAGATCACCCAAAAGGTTACTTTTGTTGTTGTTATATACATCTATCTGTCTTCTGTCTTCCCTTCCCCACAGGTTAAGAGTCTGGGTGTCATCTTTGACAGTACTTTATCCTTTCAGCCCCACATCAATAACATCTCCCGGTCTGCATATTTCCACTTGCGTAACATTAATCGTATTTACCCCTCCCTCACTCCCCACACCACTGCTGTCCTTGTTCATAACCTTGTCACCTTGTCTGGATTATTGCAATTCCCTCTTCTTTGGTTTTTCTCGCAAATCTCTTTATAAGCTTCAACTGGTCCAGAATTCAGCTGCCCCCATCATTACTAGAACCCCTTCTATTCACCATATCACTCCCATTTTGCAGCAGCTTCATTGGCTTCCAGTTCAGTTCCGAATTCAATTCAGAATTCTCCTACTAACATTTAAGGCTATCCACAACCTTGCCCCTCCATATCTGTCTGACCTCCTCCATGTTGCCATTCCCTCCCGTACCCTTGGGTCCTCTATTTCCATCCACTTGACTGTCCCCTTCATCCGTCTTACTGCTATGGGGAGCAAAGCTTTGGAACTCTCAACCACCTGAGCTTAGAAATATTGAATCATTTTCACTTTTCAAAAATAAACTTAAAACTCATTTGTTTAAGACTTGTTTTTCTCTTTGATTACAATTGCTCTGACTGATTTTAACTTTTATATTTTACTTTTGTTTATAATCTGTGTTTTATCTATTGTTCGGTGTCCTTGAGTGTTTAGAAAGGTGCCTACAAATAAGTAAAATGTATTATTATTAATATGACATAAAACCACAAAAATACAGTAGATGATTGCAATAAACCTGTACTTGATAGGATCATTTAAAGGTGTTTTTTGTAATCAGCAGGACTACATCTATAAGATATGCCCAAAAGTGATCAGGAAGCAAAATATTTTTTGTCCAGAGTGAACCAAGTAGTAATGGTAACTTGAAAAATAATAATGCCTGTAAATGTTAGCTGTTAAATGCGAACTATGATTTAATTTTTTTTCCATGCAAAATTAATGGAAATTTTCACAGGAAGAAAGAAAATGATAAACAAAATTTGAAGCTTGATTCAAACCAAAATGGCATCATGTTTAATAAAGGTACGGTGCCGCCAGCAGCACAACCAGTTTACTAACAGATGTTAAGTAAAATGAATGTCAATACCTGTTTTTATTCAGGTCTAGATCGTGATCCGTGTTATTGGCAGTTTAATTTTAGAATTAAAGCTAGAAAATCGGTCAGTAATTTTAGAAGTGACCCCACTACATATTACAGTGAAAAATCCATTAGTTTCTTAGACATATTGACTTGCTTCACATTTCAAGGTGAATGGTGAAATAGAATCGTGTAGTTTATCTGTAGGCCATTATCAATTAGTGTTCTTACTGTACCTAAATTCTTTTCAGTATTTGAGATTGCCAGTGCTGAAAAGCAGGTAGATATACTGTAGATTTTCTTGCCACTTGGTCTATAGTATGTAGCAATATTTGTGAAATACGGAGAGGAATGAGAAAGGAATACAAAATATGATCTAATATTACTTGAAATAAACATATATTGAAATCTATTACCTAACAAGCCCTGTCTCTATATGAAATTTAACATAGTTTAGAAATGGGCGAATTGATGTTTGTTTTACATTTTCCTCCTTAGGTTGTATTGTAGTTATAATTCACTGTGATTTTTGTTTATATTTGTTGATAATTCATTGTTTTAAACAACTATGTAGATTATGTTTTTAAATGTAAATAGTTCTCCTTTCACCTATTATATCTTTTAAACTTGCAGATTATAATATTGATGCTCCACCCTCATTTAAACCAACTAAGAAGTACTCTGACATTTCTGGACTTCTGGTGAGTTAAGTTTTGTTTCTGTATATTATATTTTGATGCTAAAGGTTGATTTACTCTGTCGATAATGCAATTCTAGCTTAGAAAAGTTTTTTTTTTTTTTTATATATATAAATGATTCTTGCCTTTGAGGAAATACTCCTTTCCAGGGCTAGACATAACAGTTGCCATTTGAAACCAGGTTGAGACTATTGGCAACCAGTTCTTGGCCTTTAGTTGCCAACAGTGTCAACGGCAGCATGATGCACTGGTTTCTCTGCAGTGGAACAGACCTGGCTGGTTTTGCTTAATGTGTGTTATTGGCTGATTGGTGAATAACTTGTCAATTGCTAGTCAATTTTGTGGTTAAAAGAAAAATGTAAGCTGCACACATGTCTACAGCACTTTCAGGCTTTCATTTATACTGGTAAAGCAAAATAAAAAATAAATAGTGTAATGACTGGCCACCATGCAGGTGTTTACGAGCTGGTTGTGTCCAGAAGTAAACAATCCCTGTATGTATATAAACCAATAAGAGATGTTTACTCCAAATGTTTGTGCCCCATGGAAGTTTGTAGAAAGTAATAAGATTGTTCAGTGTAGCTTTTCTTTTAATCAATGAGAAAAAAAAAACCTTTAAATAACGGCAATACTCTCAAAAGTAGGAAAATCTTTTCATTTTGTTGGGTTCAAGAACAGTTTACTGAGGCCAACACTGGTAATTGTTAGGCTTGATTAAAAATTTTATTTTAATTTGCTGGTGCACAGTATTAATTAAAGCAAAATTATATAATGTAATGGAATCATATTTGAATCATATTCAATGTACTTTAAGTAAATGAAATGCGCAGTAGCTTGTGATTTTAAAAATAACAATATTGAGCAAGAAACCAGAATTTGAAAGAGAGAGAATGGATGAGCAAACAAGCAGTGATAATAACTGCTCTGCCAGTGGTATTTGGTATCATGGGCTGACAGTGTGACATATTATATATCATGTATACTGTAGATTTATTTATTCCTGACATGTTAAGTGATTACAACATTTCAGTATGAAGTGTTAAGTAACGAGTAAAATAATTTATATAATAAAGGAACTAAACATACTTTTATGCTATGGTTTTACTTATTAAGCTGACATATTTTATAGCACTTTAATTGCTCTAAATACAGTGGAACCTCGGTTCAGGACCATAATTCATTCCAAAACTCTGGTCGTAAACCGAGTTGGTCGTGAACTGAAGCAATTTCCCCCTTAGGATTGTATGTAAATACAATTAATCTGTTCCAGACCATACGAACTGTATGTAAATATATATGTAAATATGTAAATATATGTAAAGTTTAAGCACAAATATAGTTAATTACATGATAGAATGCACAGTGTAATAGTAAACTAATGTAAAAACATTGAATAACACTGACACAAAACACCCAGACTCCCTGCTCAGCTACATGAGCAGGCTCGCTCGCGCTCGCTCTCTCTCTCTGTAGCACACACCCTCCCCCTCTTTTAGCAGCACACGCTCGCTCTCTCTCTCTGAACAGAGGGGAACATTTGAACAAATCCGAACTTTAATTTAAAAACCAACCACAAGCAACCAAAAAAGTAACAGTGCAGGAGATCACGCTATTAGCCTTACACTTTTTTTAAAATGAGTTTTAAGCACAGCGGGGAAAAAAAAGGAACATTTGAAAAAATAGAAAAGTAACATTGCAACAAATCACGCTATGAACTGAAAAATGAACTTTTGAAAAATCCGCACGTGCAGCACCCTCCCCCTCCCCCTCTCTCTCAGCAGCAGGCAGGCACATCTGACCGAGAACAATGCAACATGAGCGGAAATCATCGGCACGCACAAACCGAAAGGGAAACTGGCTTGTTCGTATACCGAGTGTGTGGTCGTGAACCGAGGCAAAAGTTTGGCGACCGTTTTGGTCGTGAACCAAGACGTTCGTGAACCGACGTTCCATTGTATAGGCTGTTAAAAGTGGCGGCCATATCATGTTTGGCAACCAACCAGCCGATGCCAGCTTGCCAAGTCTGGCAAACACTTTTAAAAGTTAGTATTGTTCCCTGAACTTGAGCTTAATTAAATTTCCATACATTATTAATGTACAATAAAACTGCCTCCACTGTAGGGCTGTGCAGTACTGTATTTTTAATTTATTATTTAATTAAAATTAGTATGCAAAAGTCAATATTGTTGTGTTGCACTTTTGTTTTAATTTTTTGCAACTTTTTCTTATCATTAAGTATAATTCACACAATCTCTATTGTTCTTTCTAAATGTGTCTACCATTCACCCCGCTCATGTAGCCTGGTGGTGTTAAGTGTGAAAAAAATGGAGCGAGGATCAGAAAAAGCATTTAGAAAAGGCAGGGTTAGCACCACTATTTGGAAATTGTTTGATTTTTTTCAGGATGATCGTTCAAAATTTACAGCATCTGAAGACAAAACATGTTACTGCTTATGAAAAGGTCATCCTGGCACATACAGTGCCTGCAATGTGCTCTTCTGCTTCCCTGGCAAAATGGGTCCTTGCTAAGCAGTTCCATAAAATGTGTGCTGTTCTGTTC
The DNA here is from genome assembly GCF_016835505.1 of Polypterus senegalus. Taxonomy (NCBI): domain Eukaryota; kingdom Metazoa; phylum Chordata; class Cladistia; order Polypteriformes; family Polypteridae; genus Polypterus; species Polypterus senegalus. The sequence goes on from NC_053168.1 coordinate 112,657,364, forward strand.
CATAGTGTTTGAGTGTAAAAAGCGTAGTGGGTAAGAACTGCAGTGACTACCATATTGCAAAACACACTTTTGCATACTTGTACTCAGAAAACTTTGTCAGTGTTAAATAACTACACTAGCCAGTAATTCACATCTCACAAGAGGTGAGAAGTCTGTGCATTGTGTGAGCCTTCATTTCATGCATTCTACACTGCTAAAATGTTACAAGCAGAAATAAAAACAGCAGTTTTCTTAGTTTTTTTTTCTTTTGTCAAGTTTTTTTTTTAATCTGTTATGGAGTAAACTGAATTACAGGTGATTGTATTTTCATATTGAGTTTAGTTTAGTATTACAATCTGGGGTTTGAGGGGTAATGAATTAAGAGTTTTGTCTTTCCTTATATAAAACATTCAGATGGAGAGTGAGAAACAGCACTGTTTACTGATTGACAAACTACTTTGAAACCCAACATTTTGACCCTCAGGGTCCCAGTTTTTCCAAACTCGCGTGTGCTACAGTTTGCTCATCAGTGCCACCTGTTGGCTCAGAGCAAGTGAAACATTGAAACCGACTGAAGCCAGAGTAGCGGACAAAATGACTAGAGTTTAACATTAGTTACTTGGACAATGCCACATACTGCCTACATCTGCTGCAATATAAAAATAATTATTGAGTGCTTTTGGAGGGGGTGTTGAGTGAGACTGGAAGTTTGGTGTAACACAAAGGAGAATCATTAACCTCTGCTTTTTCGGCTTTTCTTCATAGTTTAAACACTTCCACCTTCAACTAAGAGAATCAGACATTACTGTGTTCCTGGTTACAATGCAGCAAGAGTTACTGAAATTATTGTATACATGCCTGACAGCATTGGGGTTCATGCTCCAAATGAGATGACAGATGGTGTCCCAGATCTGGACCAGAGCATCACTGAGTTCCTGGACAGTCTGAGGTGCAACTAGGTCTGGACCGAAACATAATGTCCCAGAGGTGTTCTATTGGATTTAGGTCAGGCGAGCATAGGGTAGGGGCCAGTCAATGGTATCAATTTCTTCATCCTCCAGGAACTGCCTTCATACTCTTGCCACATGAGGCCAGGCATTGTCATGCACCAAGAGGAATCCATGTCCCACTGCACCAGCATAGGGTCTGACAATGGGTCCAAGGATTTCATCCCGATACCTAATGGCAGTCAAGGTGCCGTTGTCTGGCCTGTAGAGGTCTGTGCGTCCCTCCATGGATATGTCTCCCCAGATAATCACTGACCCACCACCAAACCACTCATGCTGAACGGAACGATGTTACAGGCAGCATAACGTTCTCCATGGCTTCTCCAGACCTTTCATGTATGTCACATGTTCTCAGGGTGAACCTGCTTCCATCTGTGAAAAGCACAGGGCGCCAGCAATGGACCTGGCAATTCTGGTGTTCTATGGAAAATACCAATCGAGCTCCTCTGTGCCAGGCAGTGAGCATTGGGCCCTCAGGCCACCCTCATGAAGTCTGTTTCTGATTCTTTGGTCAGAGTTATTCACCCCAGTGGCCTGCTGGAAGTCATTCTGTTCCTCCTTGCTCAAAGGAGCGGATACTGTTCCTGCTGATGGGTTAAGGACCTTCCACGGCCCTGTCCAGCTCCCTTAGAGTAACTGCCTGTCTCCTGGAATCTCCTTCATGCCCTTGAGTCTGTGCTGGGAGACACAGCAAACCTTCTGGCAATGGCACATATTAATGGTACATCCTGGAGAATTTGGACTACCTGTGCAACCTCTGTAGGGTCCAGGTATCGCCTCATGCTACCAGTAGTGACACTGACCATAGCCAAATGCAAAACTAGTGAATAAACAGTCAGAAAAGATGAGCAGGGAAAAATGTCAGTGGCCGCCTCCTGTTAAACCATTCCTGTTTTTGGGGTCATCTCATTGTTGTCCCTCTAGTACACCTGTTGTTAATATCACGAACACCAAAGCAACTGAAACTGATTAACAATCCCCTATGCTACTTAACTGACCAGATCAGTATCCCAGAAGTTTCATTGACTTGATGCTATACTCTGATTACAAAGTTCTTCTTTAATTTGTTTGGGCAGTATACAGTGGGTACAGAAAAGAACCTCCCTTTGGAATATTCCCAATTTTTTTGCTTTACAGCCTTAAATGAAAACACACAAAGCAATATTTTTTTCAAGCTTTACTTACTCAATGCAATTTATGACATCCAAGTGAAAGATATCACAGCTACAGTTCAGAAGAATTTTGAAAAATCAAAAACAAGAAATACTGAGATGAATTAAGGATGATCTCCCTCCTAAACTCAATCAGGTGTAAGTGCCCACCATTTCCATTGCAGACCATGGTTACTGGCTTCCTTCCACCTGTGATCAGATGTAATCAGTGTGATTAGCGAAGCAGTTACTGGACCATTCATTCCCTTGCTTGGTAGTGCAACTGACAGCAAACAACTGAGTATGAGTGGCAAGCCACTTTCAAAAGGTCTCAGGGATAGAGTTGTGAACAGACATGAGGCAGGAGATGGATACAAAAACATCTCGAAGGCTTTATCACTCCCAAGCAGCACAGTAAAGTCCATCATAAAGAAGTAGCAAGTGTTTGGTACTATTAGGAACCTCCCTGGATCCGGCCGTCCCTCCAAACTGGATGGAAGAGCAAGGAGGAAACTGGTAAGAGAGGCTACCAAGATGCGAATCCCCTCTTTGAAGGAGTTACAGAAGTTTATGGCAAAGAGTGGTCATTGTGTACATGTGACAACAATTTCACGAGCGCTCCACAATTGTGGCTTGTTCGGGAGGGTCGCAAGGAAAAATCCATTTCTCAAGAAAGGCCACATTAAGGCTCGTTTGAGCTTTGCCAGAATACACTTTGAAGATTCTGATGCCAAGTGGAAAAAGGTCCTTTCTTCCTTTTCGGCCATCCACAACACACCATACCTACAGTAAAGCATGGAGGTGGCAGCATCCTGTTGTGGGGGCGTTTCTCTGTCGCAGGGCCTGAGGCTCTTATTAGGGTAGAAGGAAAAACGTATGGGGCAAAATAACGTCAAATTCTTGAGGAAAACCTGCTACCCTCTGCCAGAAAGTTGAAGATGGGCAGAATGTTCACCTTGTAACACGACAACGACCCGAAGCACACAGCAAAATTGACTACACAGTGGCAGAAGGAGAAAAAAGTGAATGTCCTCGTGTGGCCCAGTCAGAGCCCAGACCTAAATCCCTCTGAAAATCTGTGGAAAGATTTGAAGATAGCAGTCCACCAACGCTCACCATTCAATCTGACCGAACTTGAACAGTTCTGTAAAGAAGAGTGGGGGGCAAATGTTACACAATCTAGATGTGCAAAGCTGATAGAGAAGTATCCCAACAGACTCAAGGCTGCCAATAAAGCAAAAGGTGGTTCAACAAAATACTGACATGTGGGGGTGATCCTTTATTAATCTCAGTAGGTCTTGTTTTTGATTTTTTTATACTTTTTCTGAACTGTAGCTGTGATATCTTTCACTTGGATGTTATAGGTTGCATTGAGTAAGTTAAGCTAGGAAGAAATATTTTTTGTGTGTGTTTTTATTTAAGATTTTAAAGCAAAAAAAAGTGAATATTTTGGGGGGTTCTTTTCGATACCAATCTGTATATCTGGGCAACGGCAAGTACTTCGGCTAGTATTTTATACAACTGATGTGTGAAAATATATATGGTTTATGTTATATATGGTGCCTATCTTCAATCTTTAAGGCATTTTGAGAACATATTGAGATATATCAAGTATCACATTTTTGTTCAAAATAGTTGCAATATCAATTTAAGCCCATAATGCTCAGCCCTGTTCCACTGTTATTTCACACTGCTATGTTCTGGATTATGTTAAAATCTTAATTGAAGACAGTATAATTGTTACCAGAAAATAGCATGAAGCTATATTTGACTGGTTTTTTTGCTTTACAGTCATTGTTTTCTGATTCTAGTCTTGCCGCCTTATCCTTTTGCCTTTTATTCTTATTTTATGACCTCACACATGTATTTCTTATTGGTTATTGGATGCTATTTAACTGTCCTTTTGAAGTCACCCTGTTTAAGTTTTATCTCTTGTTTTAATTCTAGTAGCAGATAAAGTTCTTTTCATATTTAATAACTTAATAGCTTAATTCTGTGGCATCTGTTTTTTCAAAAAGCTATTTATGCCTCTTACTCTTAATTGCCTGTCACAGAACTGAAGAGGTTGCAGTAAGCTTTTGGACTTTCTATTTTTTGTTAGATCTGTTCAGTTTTAAATATTGCAGCACTTTGCTAATCAGTTACATGTTAGAATTCATTTCTAGACAAGGCTAGTCCAGTACTGCATACATTAATTATCATATGAGAATGATGATTTTTACTTGTATCATTCAGGCATGTTAATAATAATCAAATATGTAGCACCCTTTGTGTTTTTGTTTTAATGTGGTATACTGAAATCATTATTTTGAATAAAAATATTCACATTGCTCACAGTGTAAAATTGCTAGCTCTGTTCTTATACACAGTTTATGGTGTTGTTTTTTTTTTTTTGTTTGTTTTAAAAAAAAAACCCAAAAAACTACAGTTTATGAAATATGGCCTTTGAGTTGCTTTGAAATAGAAACACCATACTTACTTGCAGGGAAAATAAATTTGGGGTGATTTTAAGTACCCTTTAGTCTGCCAACACTTTTTTTTTATGGCAGTTGCTATGTGCTGTTATGGGTGCACCGTGGGTAGTGCCGCTCACCTCCATGACAATGAGTGTGGAGTTTCACATTCTGCTCGTTTCTGCATGAATCACGCGTGTGTGTGTGTGTGTGTGTGTGTGTGTGTGTGTGTGTTGTCCCACACACCAAAGATGGCAGAGTCCTGATTTTCCCCTTTATACTCTGTTATGTAGGCTTTTCCAGAATGTCTTAAATCCCATGCAATTACCATACTTCCTCCCCACTTCCCTTTTATAACACCAGGCAATTAGTGTTAACAACAGGCAAGAGTTAAGCTACACATTTATTACATATTATAAATAACAAGCACAAAATATAAAGAATTGGAATTCCAATGTGAATGTTGGTTTAAAATGTAACCTGATAGTGGTAGATATGAAGCTTTAGGTGGCACATAAACTTGCATTTAAACTCAGTTCTTCTTCTTAGCTAGTCCATCATCTTCACATAGATGAGCAGTCTGCCTGTCTCAGTATGGCTGCCTTCAAAAGCAACCCAAATTTGAATGTCATTATTTAAGACTGACTTCTGCTGGATATGCTTTCTATTTTCCTTATAAAGGTTTTCTTGTCACATTCCTAGCACAAGACGGCTGAAGTGTGGTGACAGCTGACATTGAGAAGCCTGTTTATAACACTGCCATTTCCAGCTGATAAGAAGCTATTTGCATATCCTGTAATTTCTACAAATTTAATTTTAGCAAACAGACGAAGAGGAATTGCCCCTTGTCACTTTACCAGAACAAGTGCATTATTTTCAAATATAAGCCAGATTTTCTTACAAAACAAAGTTGAAAGTTTTGCTGAGATTTTTGTTGTTTACCCCATATATACTATCGCTGTCTATCTGTAACTTCATTAGACTTTATCAAAAGAGATTTGGCTGCTCATTTAACTGTAATTGTTATAAATTTCAACTTCATCATCATCATTGGTAATCTTTTTCTTCTTGGGTTTGGAAGCACTGAACAACCCTCTAATTTGACACTTTGTTAGTTTAGTGAGTGAATGAGGCAGTACTATTGGAAGTGTTGTCTCTGTACATTCAGGTCATCACCTTGGAGGAGGTGAACAGTTCAGATTGCTTATCACCATCTTTTGGAAGAAAAAAAATTGTATTATATTGTGATCAAATTGCTTTGGGTAATACTCTGCATATGTGGTTCATTCTGCTATCGAGCATTTAATTACTGAGTCATGCTTTGAGTCTCTTCAATTTCACCAGGCTTCACATTTCCATTGAATAAAAAATTTACAATAGATCTCTGCACAACAAAGGAATTATTGGGTTCATTCATCTTACTTACCACTGAGAAAAAGTGGGTCAGCCGGTAGTGACAAATTGTTGGTGGTGTATAGTGTTTTTTTTTTTTTGTTTTTTTTAAGCACTCTGGTAAGTTTATATTTGAACACACCTTGTTGGGCTTACTGGGCCATCCATGAAGAAAAAAAAAAAAAACAAACTGGCCTTTTGCAGGTACTACAGTATACTGATGCTGCGAGAAAATGGGTCCATTATGGATCTGCTAGCCAATGCAGTTTCTTCACCCTGACACACACACATATACAGGGTGAGTCAAAATGATGTTAACATTTGAATGGCGGAAACAATTTATTCCCAAAACATACTTCATATATGCAAGATGATTTACAGGAATATCTCGACCTGTTCGCCATCATGTTCAACACATGCACCATATGTAGCACATAAATTATCCACATAAAGTGTATATAAGTATATACATAGCAGTACCATTAGTGTTAGCATAATTTTGACTCACCCTGTATTTGAGTTATAGTTTGTCAAGAGTTCCATTGTAATGTATCACAAAATATTTTATACTACAGTGTTTAGAATGATGTACTTTCCTAGTCTCTGTTTTCTTTTGCTTTCAAAGAATTAATAACAAGTTGTTTTTCTTCTTTTTGTAGGCAAATTACACAGACCCTCAGACTAAGCTACGGTTTAGCAGTTCTGAGGAGTTCTCTTATATAAGGATGCTCCCAGTGGATGTGGTGACGGGATACCTCGCCTTACGCAAAGCAACATGCATTGTTCCATGATTCTGCAAATCTTGACAGTGCACAGTCTACTATGAGTTTCCACACTGATAAAAAAGATGGAATGAAAAAAAAGAAAAAGCTGATAATATTTGTTATAAAGTGAAAACCTATTAGGAAGTTATAACTCAAGTCATGGTGCCCTGATAGCAGGCAGTGCTTATCTTTGCAGGGCAGCTGGGTTGATTTGCTAATCCTCTCTCTCTTACATAATCTTCCTATTGCTTAAGTATGATTGGCACTTTAATAGGTACCAGCGAGACAGCAGAAATGAAGTATGTAAATGAGTATATGTGTAATTTGTACATGGTGAGGGAGAAAAGGCATGAGGTGTGAGGGAGTGCGATTCTAGCTTCCATTCTTTGTGACAGAAAATGTTATTATGAATGACCTGGTAATTTAGGGTTATTGGCATTCCCAAGCACTAATTACAGTCAAGCTTTATCTTAATGGATTTGAAACGGCTTCCAGAAACTGCTGACAAAACGTCTCCCTGCTGTTTTAAATGCAGAAGACAAATAGATGTGTGACAACATAATCTTAACCCACTGTGGTGAGGCGTCCATGCTGTTATGATCCTCTTTGCAGGGTCTGGGCACACTGGGGACTGAGGCAGTCAAAAATGTGTTCACTTGTGTCTTTTACAGTGAATCAGTTATCTGTTAATTTGTATATACATTTCTTATTTATGTTATACGTGTATTAAAATGTTGAGGTTTTTAATTTTATTTGTGTTTTTTTTTTATTTAAAGGCCAATAAAACTAGAAATATATTCAATTTGATACTGTTTATGTACTGTTATCATAAACCTTAGTATTTGACTAGTACAGTCTCTTGTATTGAAAATAATTCATATTTCTCTTTAGATTTGATTTGTAAGGATTAATGTTATGCTAATTAAGCCAACAGTGAATTATTTAATTTCAGTGGCGCCTTTTGATTAAATGCAGTCTTTGTTATCATTGCTTAGTACAGTAAAACAGTTTTAATTTATGTCTCATAAGCTTATATTATATTTAATTGCTTTAACAGCATAAATGTATCCCAAGGCATTAATGAGCACAGTTAAATAAGTCAATAAAAATCGTAAGAAATAAGTTACCATATTCTAGCTTGAAAACTGCCGAGCTTGATGGTTTTACTTCTGACATTCTCAGCCTTTACTTCATCTGTCTGCTTTGTCACCTTGTTTCAAGTTCTTATTCTGTAGGTGAATAATAGCCAGTTAACCTTTATGGGAAATTAATTACGCTGAGGGGTGATATTCTACTGTCCTGACTGGGAGAAGCTGATGCAGAAAATGGATTCATTAGTTTGTGTCTGTCTCTTTACCCTATTTACAGAATTTCTGTTTGTATTCTGTGAATTCACTTTTGTGGTAATTTCTACAAAATTTCCTCTGAAACCGACCACTGGCAACAGCAGCACACCACACCACAGCACTGGTGCAAATACCACCTGGGCAACCAGTTTTTAAACCTGCTGTTTGTAGCTTGTACATTATAAGCTGGATTTTATACTAATGTGAAAGCAAAGAAGTGCCAGTGTGTTCATTTGTTGTCATACAGAAGAAAGACAGAAAAGAAAACCACATTCTTGAACTTGGAGGACTAACTCGTCCTTTACTGTTAGCCTTAATCTTCTCACTGTAAACCTTTGCATTTGCTCTTTTCATTTCCTCTATCCCCCTCTCCAACACTTACATATCTTCTCTACATATTTTTTTTTCCCCCCCAGTACAACACTGATGAAGGTATAACAGCTGAAATGTTGGAATTTTACCTTTATTCATTGTAGGACTCATTTTTTCTTGAGCAGATGCATGCTGTTGAAGCCTAGAGAGTTCATGGGCCTCATGCATAACGCTGTGCGTAGAATTCACACTAAAACATGGCTTACAGACAAAAGCGGAAATGTGCACACACACAAAAAAAATCCAGAGGCCTTAATCTGTGCAAATGCCAACTTTCACGTTCTTCCTCTCCATAAATCCCGGCCAGCGTGAAAAGTGACACACCAGCACGCGCCTGCTGCTACTCCCAAACTCCTTCCAGAATTACGCCTCTTTGAATATGCAAATCCATATAAACAGCCCTTAAGCTCAGTGTTCTGTGAAAAGGCAATGGCAAAAGCATGGGGGAAAATAGAAGAATTTCAGTGAATACCAAGTGGAGGCAAGGAAAAACATACCATTTGTTGGTTTAAACAGTGGTATAAACAACAAAAGGAAGTTGACATAGAATGTCGGAGAAACTCGAAAACTCAAGTTCACAAATTTGTACAGTGCCCGAAATAAAAAGTCAGATATCAAAGTCGCTGTGCATAGGCGAGTCGTAGCCCACCGTCTGAGAGTCATATGAAAGCTTATTAGGGTACAGAGAAAAGAAAAAAGGCACACCGTGGGGGGAAAAAAAGCACGAAATATCAACTTTAATCTCGAGATTTCCACTTTAATTATGTAGTTTTTGTCATTAAAGTAGAACATCGTAGACTTTCCGTTTAATTAACTAGTTTCTCAAATCCCATCGTAACTAAATTAGCATGTTAAATGCTTTGTATCGCATGTGTTCTTCTATGTGCTCCATAAACAGGCTTTCTCTTCCTCTGACAGGACACAGAATCCATTACATTCGTGACATTACAGCTCTCTGAATAACTCAAATACTGAGATGTATACTTGATATAATTTGCATGATGACAGGAGTTAAAGCACGTTATTAAACATGGTAAAACGGTGGCACAGTGATAGTGACGAGCTGGCACATCATCCAGAGATTGTTCCTGCCTCCTGCAAGATGCTTGCTGCGCCGTGCATGACCTTCAATGAAATAATGTATTGTAGCAGTGCAGTCTCTTTCAAACGTACTAACCCCCAATTCCTTTTCTTTCTCCAAGTAACCAATCGCCACACAATCAGCTCTGTAATAGACGTTAAGCCGTCTGTAAGCTTAGAACGCTGATTCTTCAAAAATTTTAAGGAACATTGAAATATCTTCGTAGTACATGTTTAATTATTCCATCCATCAGTCCTTCCAGTGTTGCACCAGTCCAAGCAAGAATTACAGCGCAAGGCAGGAACAATCCCTGAACTAATTAGTGTTGCAACACTGTGTCTTCACGTTTAATTATTAACAATAAAGATTATTTAAATGATGTTAATTTTATCTGTATAATGTAATAAACATATTTTTCTGCATTTCATCTTAAAATGATATCGTCATCATATGTAAATATGTGCTTTATAAAGTCGCTCAGGTTGTGCAATATTATAACTGTATTGCAAGTTTACAGTGAGGTACAGTTCTACAAGGAGCACTTGATTGAGTGCGTTTATAGCTCTATAGTTTATAGTTATAGTTTATAGAAACCGTTTCTGAACTACAAGGTCAGTACAGGAAAGGCTCTGAAGCGTTTGTCATATGAGAGCAGTTCAATAGACAGCCTGTGCTTGATGCTGTATACTGATAATTTTCTTTCCGATCAGCTGCTGTAGCGCTGTGATTCCACACTCAGATACAGTGGAATAAGTATTCTGAGTGGTGCATTGAGAGGAACAACGCTAAAGCAATTATGGTATTTGGAACAGTTTGGATATTTCATATATTGTTACAGGTTAATTACAATCAGATGCATTAAACTAATAAACAATATGTGGTTAATTTCAGTGTGTACGGTAAAGCCGCGTCAGGGATGTAAATCTAAAAAAGAAAGGGTAACCACACAGGAACAGTAGCACTGCTTTGACGCTGGGTGCCGCCAGTTTGCAAAACCAAGCAGAGAACTTGTGTACACTAAGCATTTAGCTGGCGTGAAAATGTGCATGGCTTTATGCCAAGTTTAGGTTACATCACAATCTGAGCGTGGAAATGGGAGTACGCAACATTTTTGTGTGTACGCACTGTTTATACACGAGGTCCCAGTTATTTGTGACTATTGTGATTTATTCACACCTGGGGCCTCATGTATAACGCCGTGCGTAGAACTCGCACTATAACATGGCGTAAGCACAAAAGCCGAAATGTGCTTACGCACAGAAAAATCTAGATGCAGGAATCTATGCGTACTCCAACTTCCACGTTCTTCCGCTACATAAATCCTGATCAGCGTGAAAAGTAACGCTCGTGCACAAGCGTTATGTAACACCCCAACTCCTCCCAGAATTACGCCTCTTTGAATATGCAAATTAATATAAATCGCCCTTTAGCTCAGCCTTCTGTGAAAAGACAATGGGGAAAGCACAGGGGAAAATATAAGAATTTCAGCGAATATCAAGTGGAGGCAAAGGAAAAACATACTATTTGTTCAAATAAACCGTGGTATAATCAACAAAAGGAAGTTGACCGAGTGACATAGCGTGTTGGAGAAATTTGAAAGCTCACGTTCACAAAATCACACAGTGCCGGAAATAAAAAAAGAAGTCACATATCAAAGTCACCGTGAAAAGGCGAGTTGTAGCCCACTGTCTGAGTGTCCTAGGAAAGCTTATTAAGGTACAGAGAAAAAAAGGCACACAGTGGGGAAAAGCACGAAATGTCAACTTCAATCTCGACATTTCCACTTTAATCACGTAATTTATTTTGTCATTAAAGTAGAACATCATTAACTTCATCTTAAAATCGTTTAATTAACCAGTTTCTCAAATCACATCGTAATTAAAGTAGCACGTTAAATGCTTTGTTTTGTATTTGATCTTCTATGTACTCTGTGTGTGAATCACTTCTTGCTTCTTAAACCGGCTCTCTTCCTCCGACTAGACACAGAATCCATTACATTCGTGATATTACAGCTCTCTGAATAACTAAAATACTGAGATGTATACGTGATATAATTTTTATGATGATAGGAGTTAAAGCACGTTATTAAACATGAGTTTCATAATATCGATTATTTAAATGAAGTTAAAGTTTTATCTGTATAATTTAATCAACATATTTTGCTGCATTTCACCTTAAAATACATATGGCTCAGGTTGTGCGATATTATAACTGTAGTGTAAGTTTACAGTGAGTGGGGTGATTGTACTTATAAGTACAAACAGTTCAACAAGGTGCAATTGATTGAGTGCGTTTATAGTTCTTGGGATTAAACTGTTTCTGAACCGCGAGGTCCGTACAGGAAAGGCTTTAAAACGTTTTGCAGTGGCTGAGACAGCGTGTCCTTGAAGCTGTATACCGATAATTCTCTTTCCGATGAGCTGCTGCTGTGATTCACACTCAGATACAGTGATATAAATACTCCGAGTGGTGCAGTGAGAGAAATATGGAAAAAGATGATCCGCTGTGGCAACTCCTAACGGGAGGAGCTGAAAGAAGGAGGAGAAGTGAGAGTAACAACGCTAAAGCAGTTATGGTATTTGGAATACTTTGGTTATTCCCTGGACCATTATATTATTACAAGTTAATTACAATCAGATGCGTTACACTAATAAACAATATGCGGTTAGTTTCAGTGTATTTATAAAGCGCGTCAGACAATAAGGTGTAACCACACAGGAACAGTAGCATTGCTTTGACGCTGGGTGCCGCCAGTCTGCAAAACCGAGCGGAGAACTTGCGCACGATAAGGTATGAGTTACTGTGGAAAAGTGCGTGGCTTTATGCCAAGTGTAGGTTTTATACATCGCGATTTGAACGTGGAAAAGTTCTTACGCAACATTTCTGTGTGTACACACTGTTTATACATGAGGCCCCTGGTCTCTTAATGTGTGTTCTTGTCACCAGTTACTGCAGTCAGTCTACCTGTTGCTGAGCATTTCCAGGACCCATAAAAAAGTATTTACCCCTTTGGAAGTTTTCACATTTTATTGTTATACAACATTGGACAAGAGTGGATTTAATTTTGCTTTTTTGTCTCTGATCAGCAGAAAAAGACTTTTTTTTAATGTCAAAGTGAAAACATGTATGCAAAGTGGTTTAAGTTAATAACAAATATAAAACACACAGTAATTGATTGCACCCCCATTAATGTGGCACACAAATCATTAGTGGAGCAGCCAGTTGGTCTTCGATGTCACCATTGAACTAATTAGCATGGGTGACAACCTGTCTGGCATTTCTGTTGATTGTTGAGTAAATGCACCTTATCTGGCAAGTCAAACTTTATGGTGGGTCAGTATGGTGGCCTAACATACACAATAAAGAGAAAAGAACACTTCAACCAACTTGGTTAAAAGGTGATTGAAAAGCACAAGTCAGGGGATGGAGACAAGAAAATATATAATTCAGTGAATATCCGGTTAAATCAGCCATGAAGAAATGGAAGATTATGGCACGGCAGTAAACCCACAAAGACCAAATGATCGTACAAGAAGAAGACGGCGATTGAGGGAGGTAACCGATGATAACTCTGAAGCAGTTACAGCCTACAGTGACCGAGACTGGAGATGACAGCAGTGCCTGGGTGCTTCACAAATTGCAGCTTTATGGGAGATTGGCAAAGAGAAAGTCACTGCGAAAGAAACACATCCGGAGTTTGCAGAAGGCACTTGGAAGAGTCTGAAGTCACCATGAAGAAGGTTCCATGGTCTGATGAGAACACAAATTGAGATTTCTGGCCATCAGGCTAGATGCCATGTTTGGTGTAAGCCACTGTGGTTGTGTCAGCCTCAGGCTCTGGGGGTGTTTCTCTGCAGCAGGCCCTAAAAAGCTTGTGAGGTTAATAATACAGTTTATTTATATAGCACCTTTCTTTTCATCAAAGTGCTTAGAGGGAAAAATTAATGTAGCAAAATACAGAGAATCCTGGAGGAAAATCTGCAAGAAACAAGTGCCATGAAAGAAGATTTGTTTTCCGTAAAGACAACGACCTCAAATATCTACATTACTAAACGAAGGTTGTATACAGTACAAACAAAATGGTTTTATTTCAGGTGACTACCTGTTGAAGCTCATCGAGAGAATGCCAAGAGTGTGCAAAGCAGTAATCCGTGCAAAGGGTGGCTATTTTGAAGAAACTAGAATATAAAACATGTTTTCAGTTATTTCACCTTTTTTTGTTAAGTACATAACTCCACATGTGTTCATTCATAGTTTTGATGCCTTCAGTGAGAATCTACCAATGTAAATGGTCATGAAAATAAAGAAAACACATTGAATGAGGAGGTGTGTCCACACTTTTGGCCTGTACTGTATATGCACAGATACCAGAGGCCAGAAACAAGCTGTGCACAATACAACCGCCGCCCGAACGCGAGCGCGCACACCACCGCATATACAACCTTTGTTTACTAATGTAGGTCTCCAAGCTGGGATCTGCCGCCATGGTCAATTAAGCACGCGAATCCGCCGCCATCACCATCAGGGAACTAGGTGGCGTCGAAAGCACACGCGCACAGCGCCTCAATGCCCCAGAGTCAAACCTAGCGGCTTCCCAGTGTCAGTAGGTGGTACCCAAACAACACAACACAACCTGTAAAGTAAACTTGAGGGAAAGCATGCATGGCAACGACATATTTAAACTTGAGGTAGTAGTGACTACTGACAGTGCCAGCAGTCAGTGTTCTCCACTCCACAGTGCCAGAAATCAGTGTTCTCCACTCCACAGTGCCAGCAGTCAGTGTTCTCCACTCCACTCCACAGTGCCAGCAGTCAGTGTTCTCCACTCCACAGTGACAGCAGCTACTCCACAGTGCCAACAGTCAGTGTTCTCTAATCCACTGTGCCAGCAGTCAGTGTGGCAGCTTTCAGTGTGGCTTATTTGAATCACATTAGGGTAATTCAGTGTTAAAAGTACAGTAAGTTCAATTATGATTCCTAACAGAAAATGACTTCTGGCTAACGACACAGCCACAGAAAAACAAAAATGAGCCCGCATGGATAAAAACAATGAACGAAGGCGCCTACAACGCGCTTCTGAAACATCAGAAACAAAGGAGTCACGGCTCCAAAAAGAAAGAGCTCAATGATCGGAAATACAAAAACAATATAACAATTTTCAATTTTAGTTTTAATAAATTGGTTATTTTAGTACAAATATGTTTATTTAATTAAATGAAAACTTTCCCAGGATGCTCCCACCCTCCATGATTTTTCATCCCTCCAAAGATCGGAGGGAACAGAAAGTGATTCCCATTCTTGGATGGGGGTTTACAGGTAAAGCAGGAGCCACAGAGGACTGGCTTCAAAACAGCAATGTTAACGTCCTGGAATGGCCGAGTCAGAGACCAGATCTCAGGCCAATTGAGAATTTGTGACTGGACTTGATGAAGGCTGTTTACTCGCAATCAACATGTAGCCCAGCAAAACCCGAGCACTTTTGCAAAGTAGAAGAACTGGGAAAAAATGGCAGAATCCAGATGTACAGAGCAGATAGAGAGAGAGCTGTGCACATGGACTCGAAACTGTCATGGCTGCTTCTACTAAACACTGACCTGATTAATGCAGCGCTTCTCAACCTTTAAGTATTTGCGACCCGAGTTTTCATAATAGTTTTAATTGAAAACCTAATAAAATGTATTCCTATATTTTTTGCTGCCGATACACCGCTACAAGTTTTATTATACCTACTTAACTTTTATCAACATTTATCTAAGTCTAGATTTATTTTTCTAGTATCAGAATGTAGTTTAAGTTAATTTGTTTTGGTTTCTATAGATGTATTTTTCATATTTTCGATTCTTGTTTTATTTTTTTCACATCTTCGTGCCCCCTTTTGCACGCCCCACAGGTTTAGAACTGCCGGATTAAAGAATTATTTTGTACTAGCCATGTGCGCCTACCTACGTTGCGCGTGTTAAAGTTGTCTGTGAAGGGCTCCCTGTTTAAACGCAGCTGCCAGTCGTGAACTGGGCCCTTCGTCACACAGTATTATGATTTTTTATAAGGGAAACAAAATTAAAAAAGAAAACCCTTGGATATTGATTCGATAGGAACGGCTTACTCAGAATCACTGTCCGAATAGTAATTATTTGGTGGTGTAAGAGCATTTCTGCTTCTGTCCGTTCACAGTCCGTCTCGTTTTCACAACGCTGTCGTTTCCTCTCACGACGTCTTCTCAACCTTTCTCCAATCTCGCAGGTTGCTTTGTGGCAATCCAAAGAGTAAGGCAATATACACGGAGCAGTGGTTATAAAAGGGGACACATAGGTATCCAGGCTCTTTACAGCATAAATAGGGATCACTTCACTGACATGTGAGCAAGCCACGGTACAACTGTGAGACGCGCAGTACTCGCCGGCTACAACGTAACAATAATAATTTACAGAATGTGCTGTTACGTTGTCATTCATTTTACCCATTGTCTTTCTTTTTTTCTTTCTTTCATATGTTATGTAGGCACGTACCTTTTATCTTCGGCAATCTCATTCTCTAACCAGGCCTCAGGAGCTAACCAGCGTAACACTGTCCACCACCCCTTTCGTTATTCCGGCACATTGTTGACATCCGTGAGTAACAACAATGTACTAAACTGGAAGGTGGTCTACGCATGCGTGGAATTCGCAGACAAAAAAAGATCAAGATCTAAATGAAGATGTCTTCAGTTAATTTAAAGCACAACAATTTGTTTAGTTTGAATGTCTGTGTTTTGAGGTGTGACTGGCGTACTACAGTCTTCAGTAGTATAAGCCTGGAGGAGATTCTTAATGCAATGCCTATGTTTTAGCTGTCTCTCTACTGCCATCTAGTCCTTCTTCTTCTAATTCATTCGCGGACAAACAAAGATCAAGATCCAAATGAAGATTATATATAGAGATTTTATATTCGTACCGTACTTTGTGTAGACCACTTTGCAGAGATCTATTTTCACTTTTGCCTTAAAGAATCAGGTACACTGCAACAGACCCTCTATGACAGGCTATTTAAAACAGAAATGGAGTCTTTCATAAACACAGTTCAGGTTCTAGTGAACATCCTACATGCATTTCTTAACCTGCTCAAGCCAGTTCTGGGTTATACCATTTGATAACAATATTTAATTTTAATATTATTATTTTTTTTAAAAACATCATGAAATGGGCGGCACGGTGGCGCGAGGGTAGCGCTGCTGCCTCGCAGTTAGGTGACGCTTCCCGGGTCCTTCCTGCGTGGAGTTTGCATGTTCTCCCCGTGTCTGCGCTCCGGTTTCCTCCCACAATCCAAAGACATGCAGGTTAGGTGGATTGGCGATTCTCAATTGGCCCTAGTGTGTGTTTGTGTGTGTGTCCTGCGGTGGGTTGGCACCCTGCTCAGGACTGGTTCCTGCCTTGTGCCCTGTGTTGGCTGGGATTGGCTCCAGCAGACCCCCGTGACCCTGTATTTGGATTCAGCGGGTTAGAAAATGGATGGATGGATGGACATCATGAAATATATAAAGTAATTTCTAAAGTTAAACTGGACTGATTGGCATTTTAAGTACCTGCATTAGATTTTAAAAGGGCCAACTGAAAAGAAATCCACAGTGTTTTTCTTCCTGTCAGCATGCTATATTAAATAAACATTGATCCATTACCAGAATATTTCATTAAAATCTTTTTATGTGGGAGGCGTGTTTGGTTTCTGCCTTGCACCAAGGACTGCTGGGATAGGAGACTGGATTGAATGGGTGTGATAATACAATGAGGAAGGAGGCCATGCAAAACAAAGACAGAGGCTTTTATAAAACACTAAATAGCACTCACCGTAACATTTTTTTGTAAAATAAAAGTTAGTAAGAAGTGAGGATAAACTGATTCTTTCATTGATTTGTGCTTTATGACATTTGATTTCAGTTACTAGAAAAGGTTCTACACAGTTTTAAAATAAACTGATTTATTATAATAAAAAAAAGACTGCATAAAATGTATTTGCAATAACACTATAAAGGGTGTTATATACAATTTGGTAAGAGGTACACATTCAGATAGTAAAATTGTTATTTATAAATAGTAATTCTTTTATAAAGAGCCAGTTTTTGAACAGATTGAAACTGAACCGTTAGTTGAAGCAAGCAATAGTGATGACGATGTGAACTGGTCCTCCGACATCAAGTCAAGAGGGTGACACTGACGCACATGGCACGGTACAGCTGGACTGCCACGATTATACCTGAGGGATGCATTTAAAAAAGGCAAAATGACTGAACAAGAAAGACGTTAGCCCCCTAAAATGGTTCACAGTGCTGCAGCTGTCAGGGGAAATGTGGCAGCCTACAGTAACACCCGGGGTGCCATTGCTCATGCCAATCCAGCACTGGCATTCTATCCTCTCATGCTCAGACAAGAGAAACATGCAAAGAAAGACCCTTCTATAGGGTGGTCCAGATCTCATTATGCAGATCCAGATCGTCTGGATGACTTTGATTTATGCGGAGGCGATTCCATTTCGGTGTGAAGACGATTCTTCATGCCGTCAGTTCGCACACTTCTCGGTAGTCTGGGATTTTTCGGGTGATTTTCTATGTAATAAACTTAATAAGTTATAGCGTAATGAACATTCCATAATTGGATCTGGCCCACCCTATACTGATGCACGTTGGGCTGTGTGTTGGGGACCAATTTAAAACTTGGCACACAAAGGACGTATACTTGATCTGCAGCAGTACAGCAGTGACACTAGTCAGGCCTTTCCCGCTGTATTAATGTTGATGTTTTGGTACCTGCATGTTTCTGTTCAATATAACCGTTTTACTTGTTGAAAAAAAAATTCAGCATTTTTGATTCATTTTTCCAGGGGTTAACTTTAAGGTGGCTACATATGTTAAATTTAAGCTTGAGCAGAACTGGCATGGTGGCATAGTAACTTGCCCTGCTTCTTTCAAGCTCTGGGAGGCTGGATTTGTGAGATTAGCACATTCATAGTATGGCTGTTGGGTGTCTTATACAACCCTGGAAAATGGCAAACTCCAGATAACCGGAACATTCAAAAGGTGGAATGGGATACTCAGAGGAGCTTCCTGTACAGACTTGAGGCAAGAGCTGCACATAGGGGGCGCCATAGAGAAATACAGAGTGACACTCGTCAGAAAATCTCAAGTGACTCAAACAAAGAAAAGGTGTACAACAACAACAACATTGATTTCAATGGCACACTTTCATACATCACGGTGGCACAGTGGGTAGCGCTGCTGCCTCAAAGTTAGGAGACCAGGGTTCGCTTCCCGGGTCCTCCCTGCGTGGAGTTTGCATGTTCTCCCCGTGTCTGCGTGGGTTTCCTCCCACAGTCCAAAGACATGAATGTTAGGTGCACTGACGATCCTAAATTGTCCTCAGTGTGTGCTTGGTGTGTGTGTGTGTGTGTGTGTGTGTGTGTGTGCCCTGCGGTGGGCTGGCGCCCTGCCCGGGGTTTGTTCCTGCCTTGCACACTGTGTTGGCTGGGATTGGCTCCAGCAGACCCCCGTGACCCTGTGTTAGGATATAGCGGGTAGGAGAATGACTGACTGACTGACTTTGATACAAATGATGTAGCTTTACAGAAGAAAAAGGAAAAATAAGATTAGGCAACACTAAGTAACAAAGAATAAAGTAAAGTCTGATGGCCAGGAGAACAAAAAAAAAAAAACTCCAGCGGCTGGAGAAAAAATAACTCTGCGTCCCAGGCGGGTTGAGCTGCTGGCCGTCCATCACACGTGGCTTTCTTGAGCAACTGCTCTCTCACTGCCAAAAATGCAATCCAAGTAAGGACATTTTTTCCTTTAATCAAACCATTAAATTGTATTTTCCCTATATTAAGATTTATTGATTTGCTAGCTGTGTTACTCGGCTTCGCCTGTGACCATTTGTAAGGCGTCAGTAACAGTGCTGTCAGTTAATTGGGTATATGAGAAGTACTACAGAACTAAGAGTGCTCTTCTGTATTACAATATTTGTAAGTTTAAGAGCTAATGTTATTGGCAGGCAGTGGGATGTTGTGATTCAGTAGACTCGAGATTCTGATTGTGCAGACCTCCAGAGCTCCACGCCCCTGAGGAGGATGTCACTTTACATTGTACACCAGTGATACGCCGGTTACACTGTGGTTAGGGTAGGGTTTGTAGAGATTGGTGTGCCCCCGCGGAGGCACGGATGGACGGATACCCTTCCCGTGTGTATAAAACTATTTTTACCTGTGGTTAGGTTTAGGGTAGGGGATTCCAGCATGCACTGGCTCACTACTCTCCTCGTTAAACGATAATTCCTTTTAGTTTCGCAAGCAATTATCTGGAATAAATAACCAAACAATAATGTTATCTTAAAAAATAAATAATAGTCCCAGTAAAATAAAATCCCTTACTCTAAAAATCTATTATCTCCCTAAATAACCCCTAATTAAATATATCAGTCCCCTAATTGGACTCTCTCTCATTAAGTCCATCCGGGTGATATGTTCCCAGAGTGTTGATCCACTCGTTCTCCCTCCTAAGACGTCTGTTCAGATTCCAATCTGCATTTTCTTCTAGACCAAACATAATTGGTGAATGTATATTATTTGAAAAATGTTGGTGAAGTACTGTCTGTTTGTTTTGATTTTGAATGAACCTCAAGTGTTGCACAAATCTTTCCCTAACTGTATTTTTGGTCTGCCTGATGTATACTGTGTCATCCCACAGTTTCCACATTGAATAGCGTAAATACAGTTTTTAGTTGTTAATTGAAAGGTCTGAAAAATCGGCAATTCTGTTCTGGTAAATTTGTTTTTAATATGTTTTTTCTGTTTAAAGGGAACCACCCAAGCCCTTTTGTTTAGTTTTTTCTTTTTATTATTACAGGAGGCATGTCCCAAAAGATCTTTTAAGTTTGAGTTCCTCCTGTATGCTATAAGTAATCTGTAGTCTTGTAAAGGTGGAAAATTTAGCTGATAATTTCTAAAATTTTGCTGTAATATTATAACTGTTTTTTGTGCCATATCCGAATATGTGCAAACTATTGGAAATTTCTACTGTTGTGTTTCTAAGGTTGATGATCCAATAAGTGAAATTAAATTTGGAGAAATGGAATTATTAAAGTTCTGACTAGGGTCAGATGCCACTGACCCGTTTAGAAAACTGGAATTCAGATTAAACTGAATTTGCAAGAATTTATCAAAATTCGGGTTAGGAATAGAATTAGAGCTCCAATCAAACTGCACTCCATGAGAATCATTCACATTCAAATGAGAAGTTACCTCCAGCAAAGAGCTGTTAAATTCAGGGTTAGCAAGAAGAGAGCTATTTGGATCAGGGTTCGAAAAGGGAAATTTATTAAGGTTAGGGTTAGGAAAAGGAGATTTATTAAGATTAGGGTTAGAAAAAGGAGAATTGTTAAAGTTAGGGTGGAGTCAAGTAAATCAACAACAACATCTGTTTCTATAGCACACTTTCATACAAATGCTGTAGCTCAAAGTACTTTACAAGATGAAGAAAGAAAAAAGAAAAATATTAAAATAAGATTAGGCAATACTAAGTAACAAAGAATAAAGAAAGAAAAAACAAAATCTGCAGGGGTTCCAAGGCCACAAGACCACAGAGCCCCCACTAGGCATTCTACCTAACATCAATGATCTCAATCAGTCCTCTTGGTTTTCAGGGCTTCATGTGGAAGAATTTGACGATGATGGTCATGTGGACCTCTGGCCTTCAGTCCACCAATGCAGGGACTGCATGGTGCTTTGATTAGGTGGTGGTGGCGCAGATCACCACCACAGAAAACTGGAAAAAGAGCAGCAGAGAAAGCAGGGGTTAGTATGGATTGTGGAGATATTATAAAAATGATAATTAAATGCATATACAGAATATCAGGATTACACTAAAATGAAGTTATGCGAAAGCCATGTTAAAATAATGGGTTTTCAGCAGTTTTTTGAAGTGCTCTACTGTATTAGCTTGGTGAATTTCTATTGGTCAGCTATCCAGATTTTAGGTGCATAACAGCAGAAGGCCGCCTCACCACTTCTTTTAAGTTTAGCTCTTGGAATTCTAATCAGACACTCATTTGAATATCTAAGGGTACAATATGGAGTGTAAGGTGAGAGGCATTCTGAAATATAAGATGGAGTGAGATTATTTAATGCTTTGTAAATCATGAGCAGTATTTTAAAGTCAATTCTAAACTGCACAGGTAACCAGTGTAGTGACATCAAAACTGGGGTGATGTGTAATACGAAACCCTCCAAAACAAACGGACCAGTGGCGGCAGCTGTAGCAGTTGTGTCACACACGCCGGCTACAATGAAACTCTTACTTGTATGTCTGACGAACCAGCAACACGTCTCCTCGCTTTGGCACTGCAATAAACTGTGCAGTCAGTCATTTGGTGAATCTAAAACGATAACTGCTTTAAGAAATTCTGACGGTGCATAAGCACAGCTGAACTTGGAGTAACAGACTTGCATTTTTTTTCCTTTCATTGAATAGAATCTCAAGTCCTGTTAAAACATTTCTATAACAATTGTGGGGAGAGGCTCACTGCGACGATGTGGATTCTGCTCCATGGCTCCCACTTCCTTTTTGGGAGCTCTTAGGCCTTGTCACACAGGCGTTAAAATCGAGCGTTTTTGCGTCAGAGCGTCCGGTGAGCGGATCAAGCGCCGAGTGTTTTCTACGTAGGAGTCAATGAGAGTGTTTACTCGGGCTTTGGTGACGCGTTTGTCCGCAGCGCTTATACGGCATCAAAAACGTTGCATGCAGCTTTTCTTGGCGTTCAAAACCCAACGAACGCAAGGAAACCGCTTCTAGTTCGCTTTTCTGCGCGTTTATTTTACGCTTCGGAGGACCGGATATTTTTATGTTTTCATATACAACATATATATTTTCATATCGCTTATTTTATTTTATTGTCTCATGTAATTTGTAAACCAAGAACCTATTAATTTATGTTCTAATATAATATTTGATAACGATTATGTAGGGGGGGCAATCCATGGCGCTGGGCATTTCAGTGCATAATACCGGTGTAAGCGCACACTCGACTACTGTTTCCTTACCTCAAAGTGACAAGTAGTCTCTCTTCGGGGCTAACGCCAAGTCGCATATTGGTTGATCGACGTGCAATGTGGCATTGCACCAGCTGCAGACAATCAAAAGTGGAAACCGACATCCGACAGTAATTAAAAAACTTGCACGGAAATTTTCGCATTTCTTCATAAAGCACAAAAAAAAAACTTCCTTTAACCCGACGTTGTGCAGTCAGAGGATGAACCCAGTAGCGGCGGCGATTTTTTTCTCTCCCTACGCGCAGATTACGAGTATTTTTAAAACAAGAAGATTAATATCTAACATAGCAAAATGGTCCATATTGAAAGGAGGCACCTCAAATAAAACGACAAGGGCTTTCATATCCGGTTCCCGACACTGCCTCCACAGGTTAACACACAAACTACAATTTGGGCTGCAGGCTGGCGTTAGACAGAGACAAACGAACGCCGCTGTAGAAGTCAATCGATCGCCACCACAAAATGCAACATAAACGTCTAGGACGTTCAGAGCAAGTTCGTTATCCAAAAACTTAACACCCGTGTGAACAAGGCCTTAAACCCAACACCGTTGATAATGTGAAAGGGTGAGCTGGACAATGAGGACACTAAACAAAGCAAAGGGGAAGGTGTAAAGTGCGAAAAAAACAAATCAAACAATCTTCAAAGTGCAGTGGGCCGCCTTTTTCCGTCTTTAATAAGATTTAAAACTTGGATCTAATATCGATTTCAAATTTCATAATATGATTTGCATCACGATAATAGAAAAGTACCGTGCAGGGTTCCACAAATGTTTCAATAACTAAATAATCCATAAAACCGTTGTAAAAAGTGGAGGTTAAAATTCAAATAAATAATTTCTTTAAAATGAGGTTAAAAACACTGACGGGAAGCAGACTCTTCTTTAAAAACCCAGCGCTTTCTTCTTTTAACTGGCGGCTCCCCAGTGGACAACAGTGGAGTCGCCCTACCTGCAGTTACAGCAGACTCTCCTTCTGCTGGTCTGATAGTCGTCTGTCACGCCGGACCAAGACTCCGATTCCCCAGCGACCAGGGCTTTCACGCTGGAGCTCACTCTCCCAAGCCTCCCTGACTCCCGCGGCGAGCCAATCTTCTCCTAGGTCACTCCAGCTCCTATAATCGCTCAGCTGGAGCGACCGCATGTCGGCCTAACACTCCTCCTCTGGGGCTGTCTTCCCAGGTGCCTGCATTGATACGCGAGTCTGCTCTTCCTTCTCCTGCCTTCTTCTCCCACTCTTGCCCTCCATTCTCTGTTTCCTTTCTCTCCCTTCTGCACTCACACTTCTCCTATTTATAACGGGGACGTGGCACAGGTGTGGCAATTAGCAGCTCCTGGCATTAATTATGGATGTGGATGATTCCTCACCTGTGCACATAGAGGAGGAAATGCCTGCAGCACATCGCATCCGAGAACCACTCCGGTCACACTACCACGCCACCCCCATGGGCCGTGAGTGTGCCGATTATTTATTTCAAAACTGGCCATTCTTTTTGAGCCGCAGACCCGCCGTACCCCATTCACTCAACAAAACGGGACAAGGACTTTGATAAACTTGTGTAGTGCGGCTCAGATTCCGTTACTGTAGGTGTGTGCAGAAGAAGCTTAATGGGGGAAGAGACTGGTAATTATTCACTGGAACAAGTGTGATTGGCACAGCCATCCCTCATTAGAGCACCTCTACTCGGAAGAGTATAAAAGGCTTGAGTATTAGAAGAAAAAGGGAGGAAGAAAATAAATCAATGAAAGGAGCAGGAGAGATAGCAGAGTCAGACAATCGAGTCAGTGCGGGCGAAAGGAGGCAAAGCAGTCTGGGATGGCACACGGTGGGGTGGAGTGAAGGGAATAGCTTTCTGGGGTGGATCAGTGTTGGAGCCCGGCTCTGTGTGTGTGTGTGTGTGTGTGTCTGGGCCGAGAGTCAGATTGAGGACGGTCTTCGTCTGTCTGTCATCCTTACTGAGTAGGGGAGAAGAGAGAGAAGCACTGGGAATGTGATGTGAAGAGCTGATTGAGACTCTGATCTTATCCTTGTTCTTTTTTTATCTGTTTGATGAACTAAATGTATTATTTACTGTACTATTGGAAGATTTTTGAATGTACCAAACCTTTTGAAAATAGTGATGGTCTGGGTTGGCTCCAGCATCCTTACCACGCTTGACCCGAGGACCAGTAGTCAGTTACTGAGATGGTCCAGGACAGTGAGGACACACAACAGCAAGGACAGGTACGAAGTGCAATGTTGCTTTCATTTTCACAATAGAAACAGTGAGCAAGTAAGGCAGTGCAAGTTCCTCAATAAATATGACATTTATACAAACAGATGTTCATGTGGAGGATAATAAAAAATAAATAAACTAAACCATGAAGAGGAGTAAGCTGGTTCAATATGGCACATCTTGGAAATGAGAAAATGATTTGATTAAGTAGTCCATGATTGCATATTAAAAAAAAGAATCAGTCTCATTTGCAGTTGCTGAATTTTAATCTTTTAATTTTTATCCTGCTTCTTTGGGGTTTATTAAAAAAGAAATAATACCTACAGGAAACTGTATCTGTTTCAGCTATTCACTAAATATTATATAATTTCAAATTTCAAATCTGCAGTGGGCTAGCGCCCTGCCCGGGGTTTGTTTCCTACCTCGTTCCCTGTGTTGGCTCCAGCAGACCCCCGTGACCCTGCAGTTTGGATATAGTAAGTTGGATAATGGATGGAAAACTTGAAATTTTTTTCAGTGTAGTTCAAAATCTGTTTTATTAAACACTCCTACACACACACACACACTCTAAAACTTAGAACTGCCAGTTAATCAAACGTGTTGGTCTTTGATGGCTGGAGTACCCGGAGACGAGGGGAGAACACGCAGAGTCTCCACACAGCAGCCTTACACCTTCGTACCAGAATGCCGTCTGCCCGCTGTGTGTGTGGAAGTAGTCTTGGTAAAGCCTGTTGTGTGTGCCACTGAACGGTTACAGCATATAGTGCCTTTTAGTAGTGTTCACGTTACAAGGTGTCTACAACTGAGACACAGAAAGGTCAGGCGACTTGTCAGTGACACGTATCGAGTCATTCCTGGCTACAGAACCAGCACAGGTGAGCAGTAAGATACAACAAACTCAGAAAGCATTCAGACCCCATCACTCTCTGCGCACTTTACTGAGTTGTAGCTTTATGTTTAAATGGATTAAAACAATTGTCGTTTCTGCCCATCAGTTGACACTCAACAACCCCTAATGGCAAAGGGAAAGCATGTTTTCAGAAAGGTTTACAAACAATGAAATGTCATTCATAGACATAATCCAAACCTTCTTTCATTACTTCGTGGAAGCCCCTTTTTGCAGCAATTACAGCTTCCAGTCTTTGTCCGTTAAGTCCCTACAAGGTTTGCACACCTGGATTTGGGTAGTTTATCCCATTCTTCCTGGCAGATCTTCACAAGCTCCACTAGACTTAATAGAAAGCGTCTGAAATCTGCCATCTTCAGGTCTCTCCACAGAAGTTCTGTGTGTTTTAAGCGTGGACTTTGACTGGTTACTCAAGCGCAGTAGGAGACGTGTCCTGAAGCCAATCCATTGTTGTCTTGGCCGTATGCTTTGGGTCATTGTCATGCTGAAAGGTAGACCATCGCCCCAGTCTGAGGTTGCATGCACTCTGGAGTGTAGGTTGTCTTCAAGGATCTTTCTGAATTTGACAGAGTTCAGTTCTGGTCAGTCTCTCTGTCCTGGGTACCGAAAAATGCCCCAAACACATGATGCTGTCACCACCAGGCTTCACCGGAAGATGATGCACAGTGCCTGGGCTTCACCAGACATAGTGCTTGATGTTCTGCCCAGAAACTTACATTTTGTCTCATCTGACCAGAGAATCTTTTTCTGATGCTCTCGTGTCTTGTGCCTTTTTCTCAAGAGTGTCTTCCATCAGCCATTCTACCAAAAATGCTTGATTGATGGAAAGCTGTTGAGATGGTCATCCTCCTGACAGGCTCTCCCATCTACACAGAGGAATTCTGGGAGCTCATTGGACCTCACGGCAGTGTGAATTGTGGGAGCTCCTATCCACAGGTCCCTTTGGAGGTGATGTCCAGGCAACTCGGTTTACCGCAGGTGGGCTCCAGTCAAGTTCTAGAAACCTCTTAAGGGGAATAAAAGCAAAACAGGACACCCAAGCCGCAGCAAAGGGGCCAAATACTTACATATATGAGAGATTTCATTTTTGGATTTTTAATAAATTAGTAACCCTTCCTGAAAACTTGCTTTCATTATCGGTTGTTGAGTATAGAATGATGGACAAAAATGGCAAATTTTTCAATTTAAATTTACAATACAGTAAAGTGTGGTGAAAATGAGGGGGTCTGAATACTTTCTATACACGTTCAGTCTTTTTTCTGACAATGTATTCAGTTCTTAGTCATGGGGTCTTTTTATATAGCTCCTTTAAGTGGTTAACCTCACCCTAACTGTACAAGCCCTGAACTTTAGTACAACTAATTCCATCCGTTTTTCACAACTCAACCACAGGCAGGTGGTGCGACTTGATTGGGCCTCACAGAGCAAGATGGCGGCAGAGACAGAACTGGCAGTCTTTGTGGTTTACGGGGAATCACGTGGAATGGTAGTGAGTGTGTTGTCATACTAATAATAATAATAATCCTTTTAATTATATACATGTAGCACCTTTCCAAAGTGCAGAACGATAGAAGTGGATCATTAAAGTCACAGTGAGGAAACGAGCCCTTACAGAGTGTTAGAGGGGCTCCAGAAGTCCACTGTGCCCCTCGCCATCTGCCGTTATGTGATGTTTCTGTTTAAAGCACGTTCAGCTGGTAATGTGCCAAGTGTGATATCCTGCTTTCTGTGCCAACAGCCATCAACCCACCTTTACTGCTCTTTGGTTCTGGCAACATTTATCTACCAGTAGGCTCCTGCCCTAATCATCGTGTGCCATCTGGCACAGCAATGAGAAAGTGCAAAGGTGGCATCCAAAAACTTTATGTAGTACTGAACAGACAGTACAGTGCAAAGCATTAATGTGCAAATAACAAAAATGCACATAAAAGCACAAATGTCCAGCATATGCCTAAATGTCAGCCATGCTAAAGTTTAGCACATGCAGCACAGGGTGGGCCGCGTGACTCACTCTCATATGGGTGTTCTCCGCCCTCGTAAAGTTGCTAAAAGTTCTCTTGAAATTTCGTCAAACCCTGTGCAGCTGTTTCCAGAAATTCTTATTGTTTTGTTAACAGGAAAACTGAGATAGTTTGTCAAAACACCAGGCCATTCCTTTCTTGGTGGCAGCCTGACATCGCTCGTCTTTGATCAGGCCTCACTTGTGAAGCTGCCAGCTAACCCTGGACGTGTCCTGCTGGCCTCTGGCACATCACAGGAATGACGTCTTTGTCTCTACTGCTCATGTGTTTTGTGACTCTGAGGGAATCAGTCGATGCTCTAGCTTCCCCCTGTACACACGTATATGGTGGGAATAAAAGGTTTACCCGTTAGAGTCTTGCAAAATGTAACAGTGCCCTGCTAGCTTTCTACTTTTAGAAAGTCAGACATTGCTTTTGAAATCCAGATCAACAAATGACACGCTTTTCTCCTGGAGCGGGGTGGACGATAGCCTTGTGGGTATCTCTTCTCAAAAGGGCCATCCAGGACATGCATCGTCCACCGCCGGCCCACTAACATTGGGTCCGCTTACTGCCACTGGAGTCAAAGAGCCAGCAAAGTTTTGGAAACTGCACTTTGGCGGTTTTGTTAGAGAGTGCGGGCTGGGTGTTAAAATGGGACCTCCGGCAGACTTGTGTGGGGTACGCTGGAACCACCAGGACACAACTATGCATAAACTGTCAAAAGTCGAAAATAAAATGGTTTTATTAAACCAATTAAAAATAACTCAAAAGAAGTTAATTAGCAGCAAAAACAGGTCACTAAGTAAGAAAAGGGTTAGAATGAAAACCTGCAGCCACTGCAGCCCTCCAGGACTTGAGTTTAAGACCCCTGCTGTAAACTGTCCCCCAGTGTGCATGTGTGTGACGAAAGTCAAACGATTTATACGGCACATCAGGACAAAAACCAAGCCATGAAGTCCAAGGAGCTCTGTGTAGATCTCCACAATCAAACTGTGGTGAGGAGTAGAGCAGTGAAAGGGGGATACAAGCATTTCTAAAGCTTGGAGGAGCACAGTGGCCTTAAGAGTTTGGAAATGGAAGATGTTTGGACTCTTTCTAGAGTTGGCTGGCCAACCAAACTGAGTAGAAAGGGAAGAAGGGCTTTGGTCAGGGAGATGACCAAAAACTCGATGGTCACTCTAACAGAAGTCTTTTTTAGGAGTCCTTTGCTGAGATGGGAGAACCTGTCGGACGGAGCCCTCCATCATCAAGTGTTTATGGTATAGTGCAGGGGTGGGCAAAGTCTGGTATAGTGGCTTGACGGATTCCACTTCTGAGTATAAGGGAATCTGAGACCATGAGGACAAGGGTTCTCTGGTCTGATGAGACAACAAATGACATTCTTTGAGCAGACCTTCAAGCGTTACGTCTAGTGAAGAGCAGGCATGGCTCATCAGCTGCCTACTACTCTCCCTGTGGTGAAGCCTGGTGTTGGCAGCATCAGATCATGGAGGTGTTTCTCAACAGCATGGACAGGGGGACTGGTCAGAATTAAGAGGAGGATGAAGGCAGTCGAATACAGAGAGGTCCATGAAGAGAAACCTGCTTCAGAGTTCAAGCAACTTGAGACGGGGGCGATGGTTTCCCTTTCAGCACGCCAGTTGACCTGAAGGGCACATCTGAGACAACGCTGGGGTGACATCATGATGAGTCTGACTGTCCTCGATTGGCCCAGACTGAACATCTGTGAAGAGATCAGTTTACAGATGTTTCCCTTCAGTGGAGATTCCATGAACTACTGAATTAAGGGTCCGAATTCTTTTATGAATGAGAGACTTCTGTTTTTGATTTTTAATGAATTTGCAGACCTTTCTGGAAACAGGTTTTCACTTTGTCACTGAGCGTGGACCAATAAGCTAAAATGGCAGATGTATGCATTTCAAATGAAATCCACAACACAATAAAGTGTGCAGGAGGTAATGGGGTCTGAGTCTTCACAGAAGCAGTAGATGCCTGAATCGCAACTTTCCTCTTCCACAAACGTTTGTCTTCTGTGTGATTTTTTATTTCTTCACTCTGTATGTAAAGCGACTTTGGATTTGTGAAAGGCGCTCTATAAATGCAACTTAATATTATTATTAGTTGTGTAAGCCTGTGCTGTAAAAGGCTCGGGGTCCTATAAACTATTGAAATCGTCTGAAAAAAAACTGAAATGCAGAGATGTCAGGTAATTGAAAGGAACTACTCTGGTCATCTCTCTCCTAGGAGGGTTCATTTCGCCGATGTGTTCGAGATGCTTGTGAATTAGCGGCTAAGTGACTGTCTTTCTTCAGAGGTTTCGTTTTGCCGATGTGCTTGTCTCACTTGCATAAGAGTTTCTCTTTTTTCTCGGCGGCTTTACTTTGGCAACAGAGTCGCTTTCTTCTTCCGACTCGTTAAATTGGGGCCGCCTTGCCGGCTCACTGAGCTTCATGCTGTAGTAGCCTCGCACTTCCAGGCCAGACACACACACACACACACACTTCCACATGTAGACGTTTAGTTTCTGTATCCTCGGAGGTGGAGCCCTTACCCCAACTCCAACTCCACCTCACACTTCCAGCTGGACAGACAGACACACACACTCACTTCCATGCGTAGACGTTTATATTATGAGATGATTATTATTATTATTGAAGTTAGCGTCCAAAGCCACAGTGTGCTCTTTAATCTCGTCAGCGCTAAGAATTTGGACTTCCACGTACTGCACATTCACCTTCTCCTTTCAGAGATTCCATCCTCAAAGCGGTCCTTAGAGTTTCCACCAACTTTGTTGCCTGCTCCTTTAAAACTGTCCGAGTCAATCAAGCACTTTTACTTCGACTCTCCAAGCTTCCTTTACGCCCCCGGTGTTTGGTGGTATTTGTTTGGAGTACCCTGATATCTGACTACATTTTCATGCAGCTCAATGCTGGCATTCATACTAGCCAGTCAGGTCATGTGGTGGACTGCCAAAGGATACCTGAACCTTGGCCCACCAACCAGTGCTTCCCTGACAGGAGACAGATGTCCAGGATGTGTTTTTGCTGACATCCGACCTGGTATTCTTGTATGAAGCAGTGAAATAGTGTTATGCTCGCTAACACTTGTGCCATTGTTGTCTGCCGTCCCTAAATTTACTATGAGAGCGTGATGCCACACGTGAAACTGACAGGGACACCTTAGTGCCAGCAGTGTACTTGCATGCAAAGTCATTGCTCACTTCTTTCAGTGGATTTGCAGAACTCGCCAGGTGATGAACTGCAGCCCACTACGGCCATTAGCCTTACATACGTGACTAAGGTCCTCAGAGGTTATGTCTTGTGTCAGAATCAGAAACAGAACCAGAGTTCACTTTACTGGCCAGGTATGATAATGGGCAGCATACAAGGACAAAGCAGAATATAAAAGATAAATATAAGAAGCTAAAATATGATGTAGCATACTAGGGCAATACAAAAAATAAAGTGATAGTGGATTAAAATGTCCAGGCATTCTCGTGTACAGGTATATATATATATTGAGTAGAAGCTCAGACCTGATTAGTAATAATAACTGCATTTGGAGAAAATAACTGTTTAGGCGACATGTTGCTTTAGCTTTCACTGCACAAAGAGATTTGCCGGGGTGAAGTCTTTGTAACAGGTGATACACAGGAATGAGTTGGATCAGCAATGATCTTTGCGGCCCACTTCCTTATCCTGGACTCATATAGGACTTGAATGTGAGGTAACTTAACAGTCTGTGATCTTTTCACAGGCTCTGATGATGCTCTGCAGATTGGCCTTAGCCTGAACAGATGCAGCACCAAACCAAACTGTTACAGATGAGCTCAGAATGGACTTGATAATGGCTGTGCAGAAGAGGACTGATATTGGTTGAGGGAGACTGAATTTCCTCAGCTGATGCATAAAGAACATTCTCTGATGGGCTTTCTTAATAATACATGAGATGTTATTGTCTCACTTAAGGTTTTGTGACAGCACAGCGCCCAAAAACTTAATTGACTGTCATCTCGACCGCTGAGCCACTTACAGCAAGTGATAGGTGAGCAGATGACTGTTTCCTGAAATCTATCAGCTTCAGTTTTTTGAATGTTAAGGTCCAAACTATTATGCTACATGATACAGTGTCAGATGTTCCACCTCTTTTCTGTATATGGTGTGACTGCCAGAGGGGGCATTGTAGTACCCCAAACCTCAGACACAAGTCCCAGATTCAAATACATGTTATATTATACAAAATACCTTACATAAAGGCTTTGAAAAGCTGATGCAATGCAATGAAATTCCTCTTCTTCTGGTTTTCTCTCTCCTTCCACTCCTCCAGGTGAGTTTTGTCCTTCTTCCACTCTCTTCCAACTCGTGCAGCTTTTTTTATGTTGATCCCAGGAGTTATCCCATTGCTCGAGCATAGCCTGATGGAAGCACTGCTGGGTCAATCAGAAATCCTGGAAAGTAGGAATGATGAATCCATGCAGCACCCCCAGAACCTGACAAGACTGTCCTATGGGACTACAGCTCCCAGCATGCCTTGCAGGTAGCATCGCCCAGGGAGGCTGCCACCCAGTGTGTCAGGGGAGCCTGTAATCCTGTCAAGTTGTCTCCTCCTGACCTTCACCTACACTGGCCTCCCATCCGGGTACTGTTCTTGGCCCAACCTGACAGGGATGCTAGGGTACCCATTGCCGCTCTGGCATCTTCGTCCTGTCTTCTAGCTGAGGGCAAGATGAACTTTGCCCTATTTCTTGTGCCATTGAAGGGCTGGTCCTCCCATCCAGGTATGGAGCCTTGCCCCATCCCATCCAGGATAGCCACCCATGTGCATTGCCCATCACGATGGACTCATCATTGTTTGAAATGAGGC
This sequence comes from Polypterus senegalus, assembly GCF_016835505.1. NCBI lineage: Eukaryota > Metazoa > Chordata > Cladistia > Polypteriformes > Polypteridae > Polypterus > Polypterus senegalus. The sequence continues at coordinate 112,689,961 of NC_053168.1, forward strand.
CTATTAATGAGATATCATCTGCAAATTTAAGAAGTTTGACAGATGAATTTAGCAGAGGTCCAGTCATTTGTATAAAGTGAGAAGGACACATCACTGTAGTGCACCAGTACTAAGGGTTAGACGTGTGTCCAGGCGCACATACTCATACTGTTATCTATCTGTCCAAAAGTCTGTAATCCAATGGCAGATTGAACTGAGGGAGTTTCTTGTTTAGGAACTCTGGGATGATTTTATTAAAAGCAGAGCTAAAGTCCACAAACAAGGTCCCCACATATGCTCCTGGCTTATCAAGGTGTTGGTAAATAAAGCTCAGACCTAATTTCAGTGCATTGTCCACAGATCGGTTGGCTCTTTATGCAGAATGAAATGGGTCCAGGAAGACTTCTGTAGCATTCTTGAGATAAGGCGTTCAAAGGTCTTCATTAGCACAGAGGTGAAAGCTACTGGTTTGCAGTATTGTGGATTTGGACAGAACATGACCCAAATTTAACTGCAGTGATTCCCTGGACTGGATTTTAATAATAGTTTATAATGACTGTACCTTTTGTGTTTAAGAAAGAGGTCTCTTTCTCCAGTTCCCCCAACTGTTGTAGCTTTGTGCTGTTTCTTAGGTAGATAGATAGATAGATAGATAGATAGATAGATAGATAGATAGATAGATAGATAGATAGATAGATACTTTATTAATCCCAAGGGGAAATTCACATAATCCAGCAGCAGTATACTGATACAAAGAAACACTATTAAATTAAATAGTAATAAAAATGAAAAAATTAAAAAAATAAAAATAAAATTAATGTTAGCATTTACTCCCCCGGGTGGAATCGAAGAGTCGCATAGTGTGGGAGAGGAACGATCTCTTTAGTCTGTCAGTGGAGCAGGACGGTGACAAAAGCCTGTCACTGAAGCTACTCCTCTTTCTGGAGGTGATCCTGTTCAGTGGATGCAGTGGATTCTTCATGATTGACAGGAGTTTGCTTAGCGCCCGTCGCTCTGCCACAGATGTTAAACTGTCCAACTTTACTCCTACAATAGAGCCTGCCTTCCTCACCAGTTTGTCCAGGCGTGAGGTGTCTTTCATCTTTATGCTGCCATAAACTGTAGTTCCTCACATGTTCTTTCAGACCCTTTGTTATCCAGAAGCAGTTATCCAATCTTCATGGAAACTAGCATATCAGATTTAAAACAAATACATGTATAAATGATTTGGTTCAATCATGGCCTGCACTTGAAGGCGAGCTATGGAAATGGTTTGCAGTATAAACGTCATAAAGGCACAGAGCTGGATGATGGTGACTTGAGGGTTCAGCATGTTGTAAACTAAGATAAGACACAGAGATCACAATTAAAGGTTGGGGAAACCGTCCCCGTATAGTATGTACAGCTCAGGCCAAGCAGTAACACTGAGGTACCGGTCATTGGCATACAAAGTACACGATTAGACCATGAGACAGTTTCCAGAGGGAGTTTTTATGAGGTGCAAGCTGAAATAATACAGTCATGGAGGAAATGAGGGTGGCTGAGGAGCAGGGGTGATGTCAGTGTGGGGAGCCAGACGGGAGTACCGGACAGGAAGTCATCATGGAGGAACTGTAGACAGATGCAGAAGTGCGTTGTTGGTGAGTCTTTATGTTTACATCTTGTTGGGTTTTGTTTCTTCGTTTTTCCTGCTGAAAAAGAGAGAAAGGCTTTAGTGCGCCATCCAGTAGTCCCCTCCTGTGGACTTCTACGCTCTGTTGGGCCCATTGGCTGCCCCTTATTTGTGCGTGTGTGACAGCGTAAAAGAAAAAAAGGCTGAATTGTTTGAGACCAGGTGTCAGCAGTGGGATGATGCTAGCAGAAAGGCAGTAACACTCCACACAAGACACAAGAAACAACCAAAGAGGGGGATTGTCAGATTGTGTAACAGGTCATCACAGACAATGGTCCAATCTGGATAACATAAAGTGTGTCATTGCGTGATGATGTCAAGCGGACCCTGTTACCTCTGACATAAGTTTATGTGATGTGCCATTGTTTAAAAGCACACTGTAGCCATGCTGGGAGTTTCTATCTGACATCTGCATCCTTAGTCTTGGCTATCAAACAGAACCACAAAGGTGGAGGCCTGGGCGCCATCTTGCATCTGAACTGAAGACTTCACAGTCATGACAAGCCAGTAATAATCAATGAACATCTAAATTCAAATCCAAAAACAGTAATACAGTAAACAGAGAAGGCCAAAATGCAAAAAGACCAGCAGGCATTAGAGACATTTCCAAAAACACAGTAAAAAAATCCAAAAGCAGAAAAAGCAAGCAAGAGTCAAAAATAGCTTAATACCAGAGAAGACGTTTAGACAAAGACGTGGTGCAGCACCTGAGGGCCTCTGTAAGTTCCCTGATTTCTGTCTTTTTAATGTGGCATGGCAGCAGACACTGATAAGACGGACAGGCCTAAGGGGCAAGCTGCAAGCTAAAGGACTCCCATCATGAAGCATTTCAGTTCACAGATGTGCCCTCTGGTGAACTTCTGGTGGTCAGTCGTGAACCTGCAAGATCTGGCTTAGAAGCGGACTCCTTACAGTGTGAGCTAATTGGACAACTCGGCCACACAATTAGCACTTCTGAAGAGTGCAAGCAGACACTTCCTTGTGACGTCAGCTGAGCTCTCACCTTTTCTGCACAACACTCCACTACACTCCACCTGTCCACAGTGCAAATCCCACCCTTGCCGCAGAGTGTTTTGCTGCTGTGGACTCACACCACAAAGCTTCTGACTTTGCAAATTTGAACTGTGGTGAATGGCTGGTGGTCAGCCGCAAACCCACAACATCTGGCTCAGAAGCAGTCTTCTTACAGTGTGGCGTGGGCTGAACAGAGAGATCCTTGGCTCTGCCACTCAAATGCCCCGTCTGAAGACTGTGAGAGGAGTGCTTACTTGTGACAGTGGAGCCCTCCTTCTCTCTCTCAACACCCACCCTTTCTGTACAACACCACCACTGCCCACACTACAAAACCCACCCATGTTGCCAAATGTATCGCTGTCCTGAAAATATTCAAAAGCCCACTAAAGGGGGAAGAACTGCTAAAAAACCTGGCCAATCACACAAAGGGCCATGTAGAATCTTTAATCCTTCAAATGCAGGAACCGGCTATAGTCGGTTTCCAGTGCAATTTGCCAGCATGCCAGAGCTGATCAGTCAGTGCCATACATTTGTTGAGCAGCCAGCTCATGATCACTGCTGCCCCCTAGTGAATCAGCATCACTGTCCCTGGGATTCAGCTGCTGCACTAGACCAGCATGCAAGCATAAGCGGTGTGCTTACATGTGGCCAGTTCAAGTACAGTTGGCTCGGTGATTTACTGAATTTCATCAATGGCATCAGTTGACTTTGTACATATAATAAATGATTGTTGCAGTAGTTTTTTTAATAGTTTTACAGTTCATTGGCAGTGTGTAAAATTATCAGTGTTGCAGTAATTGTGATGCTCTTTGCATGAAAAAAATATGTGTTCCATGAAAATTTCACTTTTTCTTGGCGAATTGTGATGCAAAAAAGCATTTGGCATCCAGGGGTGCATTAACCCCTCAAGCATGTGACAGTTTAAGGATTAAAAATAAAATATTGTTTCTCAAAAAGGGCTCTGTAAAACAGTGACGCCTGAAAAGCACAAAAGGCCCAATCACAAATCCAAAGAATTGTTGAAAAAAAAAACAAGCACAGAAGTCATAAATCCAGTAATATACAAAAGCATAAAACTAATCACAATAAAAACTCACCACAACACAGATGCATTCAATGAACCGCAAAGGACTGAAGGCAGTAGCTTGAAGGTGATTAGCAGGAGGCCCTGCCTCTTGGGGGACCAACCGCAAAACACACACAACACAACAGAATACAAATGGACATAACAAAACTAAATAATCAATCCTGAAGAAAATCAACATAAAACCAGCAGTTGAATGCCAGCATTGCCACACAAAGCTGTGGTCTGATGCCATGAAACATCCCAGTTTGCACATTTGCATTGCGATGCTGGTGGTCAGCTGTGAACCTGTAACAATTGGCTCAGAAGTGGTCTCCTTACAGCTTGAACTAACAAGACATCTTCTTGAGTCTGCTTCTGAGCGCTGCGAGCAGAGCACGTCCTGTTGACATCAGCTGAGCTCTCCCTCGGCCTGCACCTGTTCTGTGGTACACGGCTGGTGCCGCTACAGGAGTGGCTTGAAATCCTGATTGAACTTGCGTGAGACATTCTGGGGTGCCAGCTGCAGTACACTGCATACACTCTACCTGTGAAGGGAATGTGGGCAGTGCCAGCCGTGCTGGGTTCATGCAGTAGTACAATATTCCACATGCAGGTTCAATGAAGACCAACAGACCTGTTCTTTGATCTGGTGTGGTCACTTCTCACTCAAATGTCCCCTGCCCTGCACATCAGCGTTCATAGCAACTGGACCACTGCTTCTGGTTGCATCAATTTAATGCTGCCTACAAAATTTAATATTACCTGGAGGAAAATGTGAATAAGCAACTTCTATTTTCAGTGCAGGATGACAGGGAGCTCTAATGGGTGGAGGATGTGAACCAATCCATGAGGGATATGAACATAAATACTCACACTGGGTCAATTTAAATTTAAAACAAGAATCTTCAAAAAAGACAAAAGAAAAAGATACAATCACTATAATACGCCTCAATGTAAATTTTTGTTTTTATTCAGTAAACCCAAAATTATTCAGAAGTCTTGAGTGCTTTCTCAATGCACCATAAATGTCATAAAAAACAAATCTATACTAATAAAAGGCAAAGCCCTCACTGACTGACTGACTGACTGATCACTAATTCTCCAACTTCCCGTGTAGGTAGAAGGCTGAAATTTGGCAGGCTTATTCCTTACAGCTTACTTACAAAAGTTAAGCAGGTTTCATTTCGAAATTCAATGCGTAACGGTCATAACAGTCAACAACTTCTGCCATGTTGAACTTTCTTTTTCATGGCCCCATCTTCACGAAATTTGGTAGGCCGCTTCCCTGCGCTAACCGAAACCAATGTACGTACTTTTTTCAGTGGTATGACGCCACTGTCAACCTCCATATTGAATTTTCCAACGTCACTAATTCTCCAACTTCCCATGTAGGTAGAAGGGTGACATTTGGTACTTATTTCGGTGGTATGATGCCACTGTGGCCACCATATTGAACATTTCAACAGTCTTTGTTATTTATGGGCCCATCTTCAAGAAATTTGGTACGCGGGTTCCCAACGCTAATTGAATCCTACTTACGTACATATATACGTCCATAGCCTGCAGCTCGGTCACCGTGTGAGCGGCGTTGGGTCCCCATCCCAACGCCTCCCGTTGTTGGCTGCCTGCCTATATAAGGCCGTCCGTCACTCCAGTCTCTACATTCCCTTCCTTGCTTCGCCACGGGATTCACATCTCCTGCTGATAACTACAGCCTTTTTATTTAATCCACGGCTTCTCCGCTGTTTTATTGTTCATTTATTACGATTATAGTTATTGTGTAGGTATTTTAGACTTACTGTACATTGTTCAGATACCCATTTCCTTTATCATTCCAACCGTACCCGCATTAACATGTCTATCGAGGTGATCACCATCGATCAAACAACTGTCATTTACCGAGTGGTTTCCATGTCCGGAGATGGCACCTACCTTTTCCATTCTCTTTTGTTACATATTGCACGGCCATATCAGGCTCACTGTTGATATCCGGAGGAACATTTTGTCTTATGTATTGAATGACTGGGACAGGTTCAAGGTGTGGACTGATGACAGTACAGGAGATAATTATACTACACAGGAGCACTAGAAGAGTGAAATGCTTAAGCCCTTCACCTATGCATCTGCATGTGAGTTGATGGCTGCCGCTGAATTGTTCGGTTGTCGCTTTCAAGTGGACCGAAATGGCTAAATATTTTACACCTTTGGACAACCGCCAATGCCTCTTAAACATCTTAGATTCACAGGTGATGATTTTAGTAGTGGACACTTTGATGTTTTGAAATGTTTAAACTCTCAAAAGCTGGATGTGAAGTTATCGATGAAACAGTCCTGCAAATACTGTCGTAATTGAAACAAACCATGAAACTCAAACCGATTATGACAGCAGCAATCCAAGCTGTGAGATTTAAAACAAGATTACTGTTCACATGGCCAAATGTACGTTGCATGCTTAAGAGTAAGCTCAGCACACAGCTTGGACATATTACAACCGGAGGGCCGAACTCAAAATGTGGTATGCAAAGAGATCCTTCACGTATTTGCAAGTGAAGAAGTTGAACATGAGCTAGTTCAGTTTTATGTGACATTCTGGATCTGGTTTAGGTCCACATTAAATGTTTTGCCTTACTCTGTAATGTAGGGGTGGAGCCAAATCCAAATACAGTATTCAGATAAGCACAAACAGTGGATTTTTATGAATATTTATTTGGGGCGGAGTAGTGGCCCTGAGGTTAGGGATCTGCACTGGTAATCAGAAAGTTGCTGGTTTAAATCCCATAAATGCCAAAAGTGACTCTACTTCGTTGGGCTCTTGAGCAAGGCCTTTAACCTGCAATCTCTGCTCGGCTCTGTCCGACTCTATGACGTTAATCTGCATCCAGCCCTCTGGCCACTATAAAAAACGTCACACTGTTCCATTCCATCTGAACTAGTGTGGTGCTGAGGTGTCACCCGTTGCATGGCTGCACTAGGGTCCTAATCTGGGATTCTGAGTTGGTTTGTCGTGTGGTGGGGGCAGCAATACCCTGTATCAGCTCTCTCGCTTTCATTTCGTACAAGTTTTTTGCCATTTATTTGTATTCAGAACTGTTTCTGTGTCTGCCTGCTTGTGCTTAAGCTACACCCCCACTGACATGAGCACGCGGTGAAGCTCCGTTTTTGCTTTTAGGAGAATGTTGTACTTCGTGAGGCCACTTTATGGTTTTCCCTGTTTGATGCAATATGTGATGCAAATTTTGACCGGCAGTGTAATCGGTTAGTTCACCTACACGCTGGTTTCACAGTCACCATTTGTGACACATGGTTGGAAACAGAGCAGTAATTTATATGTATACTTGCATCTATTTAATTTCTTTTTTGACCGGGAGGATATTAGCATATATGGTGTTGGAGATGGCTGGGGTGACGACCCGGCTGGGACACCCAGGAGGACCAGAGGAGGGCTTATGCCTTCCCCAGACCATGTGGGGGCGGCTGCCCTGGTTCCTTTGGGGATCACAGGTACAGAGCTTTGAAGCTCTACCCTGTAGGGGCCCGTGGTCACTGCCAGGGGGCACCTCTGTGCCTATGGAGCCCTGGAGGAGCAAGAACACCTGCCACACTGGGGCGTGTTGGTGGGAGATTGCGGAAACACACCTGGAGCACATCTGGGTACAGTACTTATAAAAGGGGCCGCCTTCCCTGATGGCTGGAGTCGGGAGTGTAGAGGATGAGGTCTTAGGAGGAGGCAAAGAGGCGGCCTGAAGAAAGGAAGGCAGTGTGCTGTGGTCAGGACTTTGGGGGACTTTTGGGGTTGCTGCACTGTAAATAATGGACTTACATAAACGTGTGTTGGGTGACATTGATGTGTCCACCTGTCTGTGTCTGGTCTGGTCTCCACAATGGTTATACAGTGGGTACGGAAAGTATTCAGACCCCCTTCAATTTTTCACTCTTTGTTATATTGCAGCCATTTGCTAAAATCATTTAAATTAATTTTTCCTCATTAATGTACACACAGCACCCCATATTGACAGACAAAAAAGAATTTTTGAAATTGTTGCAGATTTATTAAAAAAGAAAAACTGAAATATCACATGGTCCTAAGTATTCAGACCCTTTGCTCAGTATTTAGTAGAAGCACCCTTTTGAGCTAATACAGCCATGAGTCTTCTTGGGAAAGATGCAACCATTTTTTCACAAATGGATTTGGGGATCCTCTGCCATTCCTCCTTGCAGATCCTCTCCAGTTCTGTCAGGTTGGATGGTAAACGTTGGTGGACAGCCATTTTTAGGTCTCTCCAGAGAAGCTCAGTTGGGTTTAAGTCAGGGCTCTGGCTGGGCCATTCAAGAACAGTCACAGAGTTGTTGTGAAGCCACTCCTTCGTTATTTTAGCTTTGTGTTTAGGGTCATTGTCTTATTGGAAGGTAAACCTTCGGCCCAGTCTGAGGTCATTAGCACTCTGGAGAAGGTTTTTGTCCAGGATATCCCTGTACTTGGCGCATTCATCTTTCCCTCGATTGCAACCAGTCGTCCTGTCCCTGCAACTGAAAAACACCCCCACAGCATGATGCTGCCACCGCCATGCTTCACTGTGGGGACTGTATTGGACAAGTGATGAGCAGTGCCTGGTTGTCTCCACACATACCGCTTAGAATTAAGGCCAAAAAGTTCTATCAGACAATCTTATTTCTCACCATCTCAGAGTCCTTCAGGTGTCTTTCAGCAAACTCCACGTGGGCTGTCCTGTGTCTTGCACTGAGGAGAGGCTTCCGACAGGCCACTCTGCCATAAAGTCCTGACTGGTGGAGGGCTGCAGTGATGGTTGACTTTCTACAACTTTCTCCCATCTCCTGACTGCATCTCTGGAGCTCAGCCAAAGTGATCTTTGGGTTCTTCTTTACCTCTTTCACCAAGGCTCTTCTCCCCCGGTAGCTCAGCTTGGCCGGACGGCCAGCTCTAGGAAGGGTTCTGGTGTCCCAAGCGTCTTCCATTTAAGGATTATGGAGGCCACTGTGCTTTGGGAACCTTAATTGCAGCAGAAATTTTCTGTAACCTTGGCCAGATCTGTGCCTTGCCACAATTCTGTCTCTGAGCTCTTCAGGCAGTTCCTTTGACCTCATGATTCTCATTTGCTCTGACATGCATTGTGAGCTGTAAGGTCTTATATAGACAGGTGTGTGGCTTTCCTAATCAAGTCCAATCAGTATAATCAAACACAGCTGGACTCAAATGAAAGTGATCTCAAGGATGATCAGAGGAAATGGAAAGCACCTGAGTTAAATATATGAGTGTCACAGCAAAGGGTCTGAATACTTAGGACCTTGTGATATTTCAGTTTTTCTTTTTTAATAAATCTGCAACAATTTCAAAAATTTTTTTTTCGTCTGTCAATATGGGGTGCTGTGTGTACATTAATGAGGAAAAAAAAATTATTTAAATGATTTTAGCAAATGGCTGCAATATAACAGAGTGAAAAATTGAAGGGGGTCTGAATACTTTCCGTACCTACTGTACATGTTTGTTGCTAGTTATAACTCAATGAAGTGTATTTAAATAAAAAAGTCTTCATGATTATTGTATTTTATTCAAGAAACACTGTAATAGCCTAACATAAGGCATGCAAAACTGAAAAAAGTAAACTCATGGTTCATTTATTTTCATTCCTTGAAAATACAAAATGAGCTGAGCATAAACTAGTTCAAATTGAAATGGTGAATTATGAATGTGAATTTATTTATTTTAATCTGCGTGAACTGACGTTTGAGCAAGTTCTTGTGAGGTGTGAACTTGCACAACACTGATGATGTTGTCAGGACAGAAAGTGGAAGTGACGTCACTGGGCCCAGGAGGAATACCTGTAGTTGGTTTGCAGAGGAAAAAGAGAAAGGATCAGTGCAGTCTGCCACCCCGTGGTCCGGCATGGAATTACACTCTTTCAAGCCCTTTAGCTGCTGCCCATGCAGACGTGTGTGCCTCAGGGACAAAAAGAAATCTCTCAAACCTCCATGGTTTATTTATAATTCTCATGACAGCAATCCACTCAAATTTAACGTTTCAATCATTTTATATGCCAAGCAAGCACTATATTTTAAAAAAGGAGTAAGAATGTAACAAATGAAAGTTAAATCTGTTAAATTTAAAATCTGATGATACTGAGAACAGAATCATTTGTAGAATAAAATGGATATTTTTCCCATTTTTATAATTTATTAGTTTGATTTAACATCATGAACACAGGCAAGGCTGCAAAGTGAGAAATGAGAGCCAGGACTTGAAGAGAAGAAAACCCCCAGCTGCCATCAGGCACATCTCACATAAGGGGATCAACTACAGGAAAGTCTTCTGGCCAGCAGAGGGCGCCACTGGGATAGGCACTGGCTCATTGACCTTAAACGAATACTCCATCCACAAATTATGTGCTTTTTTTTTATGTCACTGAACCCACGTGGTGTCGAGTGACGGTCATGGAGAAAATGTTATCTCATCTCTTTATGAAGGCAGGTTGGGGGCAAGCGCTGATAGCATGTTGCTGCACCCACCATACAACAAACCACCTGGATTGGGACCTGAGTGTAGTGGGTGACACCTCAGCACCGCACAGGAACATGTGAGGTTTTTTATAGTGGCTGGAGTGCCAATCCTGCCATCAAACCCCAAGTTTCCCTGTGAATTGGAGGACCTGCTTGCAGGGCTGAATGCAGATTAACGTCATACCCAGGACGGAGCAATTGCAGGTTAAGGGTCTTGCTCTGGGGTCTAACAGAGTAGAGTCTTTTGAATCGTTTACAGGATTTGAACTGGTAACCTTCCAATTGATCTGATCTGAAATCCCTAGCCTCAGAGCCAGCACTCCACCCAGAATGGAAATAATAAAGACATTAATATAACAGGGGTCTATGTTTACCAAGATTCAAAAAATCCATGAAAAACTCTTATGTTACTGATTTTGCATAGGGCTGCCAACTCTCTTTCTCTGGAAATGAAAACATTTGGGTTGAAAAATGAGGACTTTGTAGGACGCCTTGCCCTTATGATGCCATAAGACGCCTGTATTTGGGTTTTTTTTAAATGATATAAACCTTTAGTAGCAGTTTATCACTATAATTATGATATGATGGCCACAGTCAGATAGATAGATAGATAGATAGATAGATAGATAGATAGATAGATAGATAGATAGATAGATAGATAGATAGATATGAAAGGCACTATATAATGGATAGACAGATAGATAGATATGAAAGGCACTATATAATGGATAGATAGATAGATAGATAGATAGATAGATATCAAAGGCATTATATAATAGATTGATAGATAGATAGATAGATATCAAAGGTGAAAGGCACTATATAATAGATAGATAGATAGATAGATAGATAGATAGATAGATAGATAGATATCAAAGGCATTATATAATAGATTGATAGATAGATAGATAGATATCAAAGGCACTATATAATAGATAGACAGATAGATAGATAGATAGATAGATAGATAGATAGATAGATAGATATGAAAGGCACTATATAATGGATAGACAGATAGATAGATAGATAGATAGATAGATAGATATGAAAGGCACTATATAATGGATAGATAGATAGATAGATAGATAGATATGAACGGCACTATATAATGGATAGATAGATAGATAGATAGATAGATATGAAAGGCACTATATAATGGATAGATAGATAGATAGATATGAAAGGCACTATATAATGGATAAATAGATAGATAGATAGATAGATAGATAGATAGATAGATAGATAGATAGATATGAAAGGCACTATATAATGGATAGATAGTGTCACACATGTGCGTATGGGAGGCAGCTAAAGGGCTTAAATGAAGGCAGTTCGGAGGCATGCCGGGATGTGGCAGAGTGCACTGACTCTTTTTCTCACTTCCCTGTAGACCATTCTCGGGAGATTCCACCTGGCTCTCTTGACATCACTTCCGGGGCCGAACCAATGGAAACAGACCTTACCAGCTCCAGCCCCCCTGATGTCGCGTCCGGGCCTGATCCAATGAGCGATGAACACATGCCCGATCCTTATGACCTCACTTCCTGTCTTTCCCTTTAAAAGCCTGCCCTTTTCCCCTTTTCCCTCAGTCTTGTCTTGGACTCGTTGTATGCACTTCAGTGCTGTATCTTTATAAAAAGAACGACTTTGCAGCTGGGTTATGAGATTATACGGGTGGCTGCCCAAACCTTTTATTGAGTATGTCTCAACTTTGTGACAATAGATAGATAGATAGATAGATATGAAAGGCACTATATAATAGATAGATAGATAGATAGATATGAAAGGCTCTATATAATACATGATAGATAGATCGATAGATAGATGAGCGTTGTTCATAATGGCACTCAGTTTTGTCCTTTGCTATGACCTCCAGGGGTCCCATAACTGAGCCCGTTCTTTTAATTAGCCCTTTAGTTTGGGGGCCTCTCCTGAAGTGATGTTACCAGCCCAGCACAGAGCTGTAGATGATGTGAAGGATGTCACTACCCAAACTGCGCTGCCCTTTCCTAATTTTTTCTTTTGTATTGCAGACACACAGCATTGCACTTTGGATGTGTTAATTGTTTTATGGTGTTACCTCTAAATTTACGCAACAATGGCATCTGCAACTTGACCAGTTCATCTCCCTTTCGGGTACCAAACTCTCACGCAATGTAATTTGCAGACACTCGAGAACAGTAGGAGGTTTGTGTTTTGTTTGTTTAACAAAATGTAAAATGCTGCTTCTAACTATAAAAAATATTGTTTTAAAAGAAATAAAGTGAAATGCCTCAAGGCTGTGAGATTAAGATTAGAAGACTGTTTGCTTCTTCGGTTACAAAGGGATGTTTGACACTCAACCTGCTTTTCTCCTATTCATTCACAGGGTTATGTTAAGTATATAAATATAAAAAGTCATCTGCAGGTAGTTTATCTTAAAACTGGTTGCACAGCTACAGTAAATGTTTGTGAATTGAGTTCCCACAGTGCCACATAAAATAATAAGCCTGACTGATTTGACTCCCACATTATAGAATCAGAGTACATCGAATTTATTGGCTTCAAAGTGCAGGGCAGGCTGAGTGGCTGCAATTCTTCAACTACTAAATCAAGAGGAAAAGGCTGCAACGTGTGCCAGGCCCACCAGAAGGACACGGTGCTAAGACGGTTTTTGAGGTGACCCCTAAATCTAGCGTGCACTGCAATGGGGTGTGACAAAAGGAATTTACCAGTGAGGGTAACTGCAGCACTAATGGTGATGTGAACATTAATCCCACGCCCGATCAGGCGTCACTAAGAATTCAAGACCTGCACTTAACCCAGCGCCATCTGCGTGTTTAATGGCTTTGGCTAATTCTTCATGTAAATAAGAAAGCTGCGCACTGTGGTGTGAGTTGTGCACACCTTCCTGTAAGGCAGAGCACTGAGGCCGAGCAAATGGACGAGTAACGCATAAGCATTGTTAGTCGCAGCGAATCGCTCAGGGCGACGCTCCTATATTCTTTCTATTTGCCCACCCTGAGCCAGCAGAGGTAAACTCTGGTGGCCATAGCAAGCCGCAGGGCGATCTGCGGTATGGGCATTTCTCACCTAGTGCACAGGTGAGGGACTGCCCACATCCATGATTGTTCCTGTGGCTAATGTGCTGCAGCTGCATATGGTCCCTCCTCAATATAAAGAAGCGTGAGTCGGATAGAAAGGGATGAGTAAAAAGAACAAAATGGAAAGGGAGAAAGGACGGATATTACAAGGCGAGCGAGCAAGTCGGTGCAAGTGAGAGAGAGAGAGAAAGAGAGAGAGAGAGCGAGAGAAAGAGACAAAGTTTGAGTGGGCGAATGAGCGAACGAGCGCTCGCAAGCAAGCAGCTGTGTAGAAGCCTGGGTGTTAGGCCGACAACCAGGAGTCATAGTGGAAGTCGCTGCCACTGAGTGATCAAGTAGTGGGAATGGTCAGTGATGGGTGACTGGCCGCAGAAGACCGGAAAGGCAGCGGGAGTCGGGAGATTTGGTGGTGGATTCCCCAGCGTGTGCGTCCTGGCCGTTGGGTGACAACCAAGTCTTGGGCCTGGGATGAGTGCGCGACCGAAGCCAGGAATCGGGAGGCCTCCAGACCCGTGCTGATGTGATTGAATGAAAGGACAGCTGCAGAGAGAGCATCTCGCCTGTTGCAAAGCCCAACCGGGAGAAGCAGGTGAGACGCTAGTTTGAAAGAGGCACCAGGCTTGTTATTGATTTTAAAGACTGCTTCCTGATGAACATTTTAACCTCGTTGTTTTAAGAAGATTTTTCTATTTATTGATTTTAACCTCCACAATTCACTTCTGCTTTTATTGGATTATTTATTGATTGAGCAGTTTTGAAGCCCTGCACTTTGTGGACACTTGTTGATGTAAATAAAAGCACTTGTGTACTTTTTACATCATCCCCTCGCTTTGTTGTTGCCTCACTCTCTAGTTCACCTCGGTAGCATTATCGACGGTGTTGGATTCAAGGGCTTCCAAACAGCCGATGGGAGCGTGGAGCTGAACCCACATCGTCACACATGACCCAAATTGTTTTGCTTTTAGCTGCTAATAAATCAAATAGATTTAAAGAAAGACTGTTTTGGGATTCAGTTTCACTTCTATTTCCTTTTTCACATCATCCAAAATTCATAACACATTGTCACACGTGTGATTGGGAGGTAGCTAAAGGGACTGAATAATAGACCAGGGGGTGGCGAGGTGCACCGACTTTCTTTCTCAATCTCTTGCAGACCATCCTTGGTAAATCCCCCACTGTTCTGGCGCCCTATAAAAGTCACCACTACTCAATGGCCAGAGGACTGGAGGGGAAGGAACTGTGCTGTACTTGGTGCTGTGAGCATTGTGCTCTTGTGGGGAGGGAAGAAAACACTTCCCCAGCTGTAAACTAAACGTGTGCTGTGTGGTGAAACCGTCGTGAACCAGTCACTACCCAAAAATCAGTCTAACGATTCTCGTTCATTTGATTCGTGAACAAATCATTGCAATGTGCTCAATTCTCATTCACTTGTGATTCTGTAACGAGATGTTCTGTTTAAATATGTGTATAGAAACAGGACGATGGCATATGACTTATCATGGTAAACTTATCATGAATTATATATTTATATTTAATTAATTATATATTTATAGCTAACAAATGAAATATAAATTAACAACAGTCACACATGTGTAGCAGAGGATCACCTTCCAGGCTCGCCTGAAGTAAGTAGTACCAGCTCAGGAGGAGAGGGGGCGCTGTCACTTACAGCCTTGAGAAGCTGCCCCTTGACAGAACTGAAGCAAAGGAAGCTCCGCCTCTTTTAGTCTACCCAGTATAAAATGCAGAAGGCCCCCAGAAGGTGGCGTCTCATTGTGGTGCTGACCTTGTTAACGTGCAGATCAAGACCAGAGTTTGCTGCCAAGCAATTCTGAGAGAACGACTTGACCTCTCAAACGGAGAGCTAAGGCTCATATTTTTCGTTGATTTTTTTGTTTCAATTAAACTTTGCCTTGCCTCTTCATTTGCCCCACCACACAAGCAATAATGTTAATGATATATTTATATACACACATACATATGAAACTAATGTGGGAATCATTAAATGATATATTTCTCATACAGTCAGGGGGAACCCCCTTCTCTCTTGAGACTTCCGGTTATGTGCTAGATTCTAAACTAATCAAATGAATCAAAAGAATCCGCTGAAATGGGTACCGTATATACTCACGTATAAGTTGGGTCTTGAAACCTGAAAAAAATCATAGAATCAGACCCGGCTTATACGCCCGTTCAAAAGTATGACACTTAAATTTGTTTTTTTACATCTTCTTGCCTCCTCCAATCTTGCTTCAGTTTCTCAGACGCATCCAATTTTGTTACAGCAGCGCAGTTACCAATTTCTTTTGTCACTTCAACAACTTTTAATTTAAAACCAGCTTCATATTTTCTTCTCATCGAATGCTCCATTGTAGATAAGGGATGCTCTTACGATAAAGGTGTGTGAGGGTGTGAGGTACAAAAAACACAAAACAGTACAAACGTTGCTTCGGAATTGTTTGGGTATTACCGTGGGGTCACGTAGGCACAATACATACAGGGTGGTCCAGATCTAATTACGCAGATCCAGATCGTCTGGATGACTTTGATTTATGCGGGGACGATTCCAGTTCGGCGCAAACACGATTCTTCATGTCGTCAGTTCTCACACTTCTTGATGGTCCGGGATTTTTCGGGTGATTTTCTATGTAATAAACGTAAGTTATAGCGTAATGAAAATTGAATAATTATATCTGGACCACCCTATAGAAATAAAAAGGCAGTGTGCTCTTTGGTTACTCTCTCAGGGGGGCGTTAGCATATCATAATCTCTTGGACCAAGAGTGTGAGTTTTCCACATTCAACTTATATTAAATTAAATTATATGGTAAAATCAAGCCCCAACTTACCCACGGGAGAACTTAAATGTGAGTTTATACGATAGTTTGAAAGAACTTAGGCAGTAAAGTGAATCGAGATGCTCATTGCTAGAGCTTGCAGAGCGCATCAGCTTATCAGAAAGAAACTCAAAATGAAATGCAGAAATATGCCAGCACTGTGACCTCTCAATTCCACACTACTTAGTGTGTGTGAGGAGCCTCAGGTCAGCGTGTTAATAGTCGGCATTCCAAGGGAAGCTAAAGAAAAACTGATCCCATACAAGATGACGGAAAAGACAAAACAATGAATTGAATCAAATCTCACATACTGTACACCACTCTCCAAACAAAGCATGTCCAGCCAGCCTCCTAATACTCTGCACACTTGTAGACATCTACTGTGTCTGGAAGTGATTGTCAGCAGATGGCTTCGCTGCCCATAATGAGAGGAGACATCTGTTTAGAGTCCTTCCCGTTGAACACTTACTCCCAGTCTAGTCTTTAAGCCTTGCGGAGACCCTGACCTAGTGTTATAGACCACTGTGGTGGTAACTGGGGAAATGCCTCTAATCAAGCATGAGCACATGAGGCACAATGTAATTCCAATAATGGCTTTGAAATAGGAGACCATAAAAGGCTGAAGGAAGTTGCAGCCATCAGCAGTGTGAACGCTGCAGTGCAGAGCAGAGACAATGCTTATACATCTGTGTGCTTTCATCTTGGCAGAAGATACTTGACTGTGCATGACAGCAATACTCCTGCTCATGGTGATCCACTGTGCAAGGATGTGTGGAGACGTTTCCTGTTGGAATAAAAATAATAAAAATAATAATAATAATAATAATAATAGGAATGACACTCTATGAAGCTCTATAAAGATGTCCTCCAGCAGTGCCTGCTCCCTAGTAGGATTTCTGGCTGTGGTGCCTCCTAGTTGGAGTTTGCATGTTCTCCCTTTGGTCACTTGAGTTTGGATTTATGCCCTGTGATGTACTGCAGTTTCCTCCTGCCTTCTGTTCACAGCTGTTATGGCAGGTTCCAGCACTCTTGAACACTTTAGTCTAAAATGAGGGCTCAGAAAATGGATGGACATTATAAATAACATGGCTGTCTACTGGTTAAAGCATTTGGCTGGTATTACTGACTTAATGGTTCAATGCCCAGCACTGACTGTGTGGCTCATTTAGCCTGCCATAGCTCACGCACAGAATTAAGAATAAGGATACAAATTGTAGAAAGTACATCTTTAAAATGGTGTGGAATGACGTTCCATATGTAACTGTCTGTCCTCTCAGCTCTTTCCTCACCTGATCTATACATTACAGAATCAAGGAACCAATTCTGGATGCCAAGCAGGAATGTTTCCTGGAAATAATAATAATAATACATTTTATTTAATAGGCACCTTTCTTATCAGTTACCTTACAATAGAGTTAAACAACAATTAATAAAATAAAAACAAGAAAATGATAAATCACAAAGCAATAATTAGTGAACAAACAACTATGACAGGCAGTAACAGTGTAGAATTCACAGTTGATATGCCAGCTTGAAAAGAAAAGTTTTAAACTGTGCTATTGAATCGAGCTGACGAATATGAGAGAGAAGAGAATTCCCGAGTTGAGGAGCACTAGGAGAGACGCTCGAGGTCCCATAGCACAGAGTTTGATGTGTGGTACAGAAAGTCGAGCTGCAGATGAGGATCTGAGTGAGCGAGATGAGTGTCAGTCTGTAGGAGAGCTTTAAATGTTAAGAGCAGTATTTAGTATTGTATTATGTAGTTAACAGGGAGCCAGTGAAGTTGAGAGAGAGTAGGTGTAATATGTTCAGTGGATTTAGAACAGCAGGTTATTATCCTGGCAGCAGAATTTTTAATAAGCTGTAAGCGATGAAAAAGTTTTTGTGGAATGCCAGATAGAATAGCATTACAATAATCTAAAGGTGAGGTGACTCGGACATTAACTAATACTTCAGTACTGTGCTAGGTAAGAACAGGGCGAAGTCTAGAAATGTTTTGGAGCTGGTAGAAGGCAGTCCAAGAAATGGTACTTATATGGGAAGAAAACGAGAGAGTACTGTCAAGAATAACGCCTAGGCTCTTAACTTGGGAAGAAATATTTGTGTTAATATTGTTAATTAAAAGAGTGGTTAACCTTAGCAAGTGTAGATTTAGAACCAATGAGGAACACCTCAGTTTAAGTGCTGTTTAGTTGGAGGAAATTGTGAGTTATCTATGTCTATATGTCTTGGAGACATGCCATAAGGGCATCTGGAGGGAAAACAGAAGTGGATTTAGTGGATAGATAGAGCTGTGAGTCATCCGCATAGCAATGAAACGTAATACTATGGGGATGGAAGATATTACCTATTGGGAAGATACAAATGAGAAAAAGAAGAGGCCCCAAATGTTTCCAGTCCACCTGAAAGTACACTCAGGCAAAACCCCACCGTCACTCACTGTGTAGAGGTCCATCAATCCATCCATCTGTCCATTTTCTGAGCCTGATTTATTCATTGCAAGACTACAAAGAGCCAGGGCAGCACTGGGTCCAAGGTAGCAACCAGCTCCCTGTGGATTACCAGTCCACTGCAGGGCACACACATGCACAGTTCCTGCTTTCAGTATCTGCATAACGCTGTTTATTTTACAATGCAAAAACCTAAATTCAGAAATGTGGGAATTCAGTCATTGGCTGCTCTTGCTAGCAAATTATAACATGGATTAGGTTCACGGCCCAATCAGTCTAACAAACAATAAGAAGTCATTATAGAAGCAACTTCTGGGACCAGCGGGGAAATGATCCTTAAAACAAGGGCGATATCACCTCTAAAAAGACAATAATAATAAGCCATCAGAGATATGATAAACAGACTGTGAGCACAGCTCAGAAAAACTGACTGAGATGAGATATAGTAACCAGCACACTGAAAAGGTAGAACAGTGATGTACTCCCTGATATTGTTCCCAAAATATAAGAGGACATCAATCTTTCCACTAGCCCATTAACCAAGGACACGTTGAGCGGGGAATCTATAATGGCAGTCAGACCGGGATGGGGTGGCCAGACTGTCACAGGATACACTTAAACACACTGGCCAAGTTGTGAGATATCAATCAATCTAGACGCACGTATGTCTTTGGGCTGCACACAGAGCATCATTTTCAAGAAACATCCTATCACAGCGGGAGAAATGTGGCAGGTGGCCAGGCTGACTATCCTGTACCTAACCTTGTGGCAATGAATTAGAAGTTAACTTCGTGTCTCTGCCGCTCGCGTTGTGAAGGTGGGGGGTGGGCTGAACGCACGCTAAGGAGATGCGGTCGGATCAGCTGCTGGCTTTCTGCTGCTGGCGAGCTGTGTGTTCTGCTTGTCGCTTTGCGCGTCGATCATTTAAAAGCCTGTACAGCAGCTGTCCTCTTATCTCACTGCCTTGTCTATAATTGATTGATGTCCTCACTATGATCCTTTGATGTAAGTGGGGGCCCTGGGAGTCCTGCTCCCTTGTCCCCCATAGGACGTCACTGGAGTGGTTGGTCGTTGTTGCCCTGTGAGTGCCTTCTGCCCGTTCCACCTGCGGCATCATCCCCAACCACTTACTGTACTGACTCCATCTTGCTCTAGACTTTCTTTCTTTCTTTCTTTCTTTCTTTCTTTCTTTCTTTCTTTCTTTCTTTCTTTCTTTCTTTCTTTCTTTCTTTCCGCTCAGGCTTCCTTTGTACTCCTGTGGTTATGGTGTCCTAAGTATGACCCACAGAGTGCCAATGCAGAACAGACTGCACTGAAAAAGCAATCAGCTGAACACCCTGAACGACTGCATCCTGGCACTGAGGGTTCTCATGGTGCACAAACGCGAATATCGGCAGAGTTTCTTTGCAGCCTTTGTCGATTTTCGTAAAGCGTTCAACTCAGTTGATCGAGCTGCCCTGTGGGACATCCTGAGGGTTCACGGGATCCCGTCGAGGTTGCTCGATATCATGGCCAGTCTGTAGTCTACAGAGTGGAGGCAGGACCTCTGCGTTTTTTCCAGTTGATTCTGGGGTTCGTCAGGGGTGTGTTCTGCTCCTACTCTGTTCAATGCTTGTATGGACTGGGTGTTGAGTCAGGTCGTGGGGTCCAGCGGCTGTGGGGCATCTGTTGGTGAAGAAAGATTCACAGATCTTGACTTTGCTGACGGTGCTGAGTGAGGAGTCTGAGCGTCTGGGCTTGCGAGTGTCCTGGAAAAAAACTCCAGATCCAGGCCATTAATGACCTCTTGGGCACAGCCATGAGCAGTGTGTGTTACTTACCTTGGCAGTGACATTCATGTCTCTGGTGACTCTTCCTATGAAGTCAATAGATGGATTGGGAGAGCATGGGGGGTCATGAGGTTGCTGGAAAGGGGAGTGTGGTGCTCCAGATATCTATGCAAAAGGACGAAGGTCCAAGTCTTTAGAGTCCTGGTGCATCATGTCTTGCTATATGGTTGTGAGGCATGGACACTATCCAGTAACCTGAGACGAAGACTGGACTCCTTTGGTACTGTGTCTCTCCGGAAAATCCTTGGGTACAGTTGGTTTGACTTTGCGTCGAATGAGCGGTTGCTCATGGAGTCCCGAATGAGACACATTACCTGCATTGTGAGGGAGCGTCAGTTACGGCACTACGGTCATGTGTCGCATTTCCTTGAGGATGATCCGGCTCATAAGATCCTCATTGTTGGGGACCCGAGTGGCTGGATCAGGCCAAGGGGTCGCCCACGTAACACCTGGCTGTGGCAGATAGAGGGTCATTTCCGGAGGGTGGGACTGGACCACGTGTCTGCCTGGGGGGTTGCCAACCGGGATCCCAAGTTGTTTTGTCGTGTAGGGGGTGTGGCAACACACTGTACCAGTGCACGCTCCCCAACTTGACTGGACTTTCATGGAGAGTACAATCAAGTTTGCAACGTTAAAAGAATATTACAGTAGGAGACAGTCGAGAATATGAGACACAAGCTGGGTTAATAGTTGCTTAATAACAGATTTTTTTTAAATAATTTCAAACAGTACACCATTACAACAGTATACTACTCAAGCTATCCATCCATCCATTCATTATCCAACCTGCTATATCCTAACTACAGGGTCACAGGGTTCTGCTGGAGCCAATCCCAGTAAACACAGGGCGCAAGGCAGGAAACAAACCCCGGGCAGGGCGCCAGCCCACCGCACATACTACTCAATCTAACTAAATATAACAATTATAACAGATACAACAATTTACTTCAATCCAGAAAAGTGGAAATACAAAGCAAAAACAAGCTTATTTTCAAATAAGCATTTACTCCACTGTGTTGCTTTTGGCACAGTTCTTAGGTACCTTGGAGCAAGCGCTTGTAAACTTGCATGGGTGTTGGTCCCTGTTAATTGTTGGCTGTCATAGAGAACTGGCACATAGCTGGAAGAAAGCAAACAGAAACACAAGGAGGTTGTACCTGAAAGCTGGTCTAAGGGAAAAAGAAAACGAGGTATGAATAGTGGAGTAATCCCCACATGCTGTATGGTATATCCACCTCCATGATGGGCTTTACTGAAGAAATCATTTGCCTCTGTACTTTCATTAGAATCCCAGTTTAGTATTTTGGATATAAAGATGTATAACATTACATAATATATATTAGAACACTTAGTTCTGTGTGTCTAGTCCCTCAGAGCAATCTGATTGGTTTGTTCAGCTTTGATGTGATTGGCCAGTGAGTGTGAAACACACAAAGATGAGTAAAGGCACACACTGGGAGAGTCACCTTTAAAGATGAGAATTATAAAACTGGACAGGAGGCGAGAAAGTCGCTTTGAAAATAATCAGAGTTTAGGAAGCAGGCTCTACAGGAAGACGGTGGATTTCGGTGAAAGAGACGTTCATACACACATGCGAATACAGAGGAAAGGCACTAGAATTACACATAGGGCAAGTGATAGCAAATTTTTAAAAATGATTCTATTGCCTCAGGGGTGGGGATCGATCTGTTCTTAACTCAATTTTTCTTTTTGTAAAATCTTGATTGCTTTGTATGGATTGTAATAAAATTAATAAAAAAAAAAAAAAAATGATTCTATTACCTGCCTTTTGACAGGTACCGTGGCTAGTCTTAAATTAAGCTGTTCTCTTTGATAGCTATGCCTGCTTCTGTTTTTCATTGAAACTCCTATACAATATATTTCATTTTGACATGTGTTTTTTGTTGTGGCCTAATGTAGTCTGTTCTTTGTCTGATTTTCCTATATTTAAGATGTCTTCTGCTATCTAAATTGGCTTTGTGCAGTCATATTGGACCCTCTGCTGGGTCCTACTATATTCAGAAGATCATATCAAAATATCTTTTTCAAGGCTGTTGACGCAGGTTACCTGATATTTCATTAGTTTTTGACACTCTCCTGAAAATAAGCCTCTGAAAGATAAAAGCAAGAATTCGAAAGGTTTATATGTGCTTTCCAGCAAGCACTGGCCAGGAAGTTTCATACTTCATCAGCAGTGCTTAGTTTTCTGATCTTCATCTTATTATTAATAGATGCTGGAAGCTATGCAATGTGTCCCAGGGCTGCTCAGGCTCAAACAGCAGTCATTCAAGTTGTTCATTCAGCAAAATGGCATCACGTTATCTTCCTTAATATCAGTAGGAATGCTCAATTGAGGTCATTTTAATGCTATGAGCAGCCTTAATTGCTTGGGAATCGTGTGATGGTTTATGCCTAAAACAAAGTAAGTCTATTATTGCAGCACATAATTGGAAAAAAGATTACCGAACTGCAACAACTTATTTGGACCATTACACCTCAGCGTTTAATACATGTTTAGCCAGACTGTTGATGCACATGCAATAGTATTCAGAAAGATACTGATAGACAAACAAGTCTTGTTTTGGGATAATACAGATCATAGCACTTCAAATGGAGAAATTCTTAAATCCCCACTTTATTAGATGGCAGAAAGTGTGGGGGGCTGCTAAGGATATTAAAAATCAAATTAGTAACTAGATCATATTATAGATTAAGAGTGTATGCACGTACAGGGCCAGAAGAAGAACAAGTAAAAATAATGGAACTAAATACTTATAAGAAGGAGTACAGGAAGCTAATCAAAGACTTTGTTAAATGGTGCGACTCAAATCATTTACACCTGAACACCAGCAAGACCAAGGAGCTGGTGGTGGATTTTAGGAGGCCCAGGCCCTTCATGGACCCCGTGATCATCAGAGGTGACTGTGTGCAGAGGGTACAGACCTATGAATACTTGGGAGTGCAGCTGGATGACAAACTGGACTGGACTGCCAATACTGATGCTCTGTGTAAGAAAGGTCAGAGCCGACTATACTTCCTTAGAAGGTTGGCATCCTTCAACATCTGCAATAAGATGCTGCAGATGTTCTACCAGACAGTTGTGGCGAGTGCCCTCTTCTACGCGGTGGTGTGCTGGGGAGGCAGCATAAAGATGAAGGACGTCTCACGCCTGGACAAACTTGTTAAGAAGGCAGGCTGTATTGTAGGAATGAAGCTGGACAGTTTAACATCTGTGGCAGAGCGACGGGCATTAAGCAAACTCCTGTCAATCATGGAGAATCCACTGCATCCACTGAACAGGATCACCTCCAGAAAGAGGAGCAGCTTCAGTGACAGATTGCTGTCACTGTCCTGCTCCACTGACAGACTGAGGAGATCGTTCCTCGCCCACACTATGCAACTTTTCAATTCCATCCGGGGGAGTAAATGCTAACATTACTCAAAGTTATTGTCTGCTTTTACATGCATTTTTATTACTGTTTAATTTAATATTGTTTCTTTGTATCAGTATACTGCTGCTGGATTATGTGAATTTCCCCTTGGGATTAATAATCTATCTATCTATCTATCTATCTATCTATCTATCTATCTATCTATCTATCTATCTATCTATCTATCTATCTATCTATCTACTTACTTTGAAATTGATTGTACTGTTCATAAAATGAAGTTTAATTTCAGAAATCTGGTGATACTACATTAAATATATAGACAGGCAGACATTTATTGCTTTAAGCATATTAGAAATATTTGAAGGTGTTATAAAAAAAAACGTCCATTTAAAAAGATACATAAAAAAAGATGACAAAATACAAAGTCATTCTTAAATAAATTGTAATAATAATTTAGTATTAGAAACATTTTCACAATATTAAACCCTGCAGTAACGAAACAGGATAACAATAAGGAGTGTTGGGGAACCCATAGGCAAATCCAGTATAATTGAAATTGAAAAAAATAAAATTAATGCAATAATCAGCATTAAAGAGAACATCTTTTCAGAAAGGAGTCTGCTTCTGACTGCTCAAAAAAGCGGAGCTTCCAGATATGTTAGCGTCCAGCAGGAAGAGGTTGGTCCAAGTGGACAGACACCTGTCAACCTTCTGGTCTGCAGAGATTACAAAATGAGAAGGCGTTATCACATAGTGCCAACCTCTGGAGCAGTGGAGATTTACCATCACCACATCCCTTAATCTATCCCATGTACACAAAATCAAAACTGCTGTCAACGGAGACGACATTCAGATCTCTGCAATGGTGGAGGAGTAGTAATATCTTTCACTGTGGATGTGCAGTTGGTGAGAAGAAAATGTTAGCAGGAGCCTTAAGCTCTGTGTTGTCACATGGCGCAGCAGGGATGTTGAATGCTGCGTTGTCATGCTGCACTTCTGCGGAGATGTATTGATCTGCACAGCCACAGCACCATACGTCATTGCAGGTCTATGCCAGCAGTTTCAGGGCAGAAGTGACATCACTGCATGTCTAGACCAGCAGTTTAGTAAAAAATGTTTATACATCTTCACAAATCAAATTGATGGACACAATAACCACACCAAACTCTAATGTTAACAAAACTAACCACTACCATGAACTAACACCTAACCTTAAGCATTTATTGTACACACTAACCATTCTAACCTCTAACCTTAAATTCCAACCGATAGCTGCTGGTCTAGAACTGCTGGTGCAGACCTGTGGTGACGTATGGTGCTCTGGGTCTGCAGTTAGATATTATTGCTTCTGTGTGGTGTTTTGTCCATTATATGTAGGTAGAGAAACCTCATTGAGTTGAGCTGCTGATGTCCGATCTGTTGTCTGTCTTCCTTCACTGAACTGACACTGCAATTGACATTCCAGGGGCCTCGTGCATAACGCTGTGCGTAGAATTCGCACTATAACATGACGTAAACACAAAAGCAGAAATGTGCTTACGCACAGAAAAATCTAGATGCAGGAATCTGTGCATACTCCAACTTCCATGTTCTTCCGCTACATAAATCCCGATCAGCGTGAGGCAAAGGAAAAGCATACTATTTGTTCAAATAAACCGTGGTATAATCAACAAAAGGAAGTTGATTGAGTGAGATAGCGTGTCAGAGAAACTCGAAAGCTCAAGTCCACAAAGTTGCACAGTACCCAAAATAAAAAAGAAGTTGTCAGATATCAAAGTCGCCGTGAAAAGGCGAGTCGTAGCCCAACGTCTGAGTGTCGTATGAAAGCTTATTAGGGTACAGAGAAAAAAAATATTCACACAGTGTGGAAAAAAGCAGGACATGTCAACTTTAATCTAGAGATTTCCACTTTAATCACGTACTTTATTTTGTCATTAAAGTAGAACATCATAAACTTCATCTTAAAATCGATTAATTTACTAGTTTCT